>NW_022610262.1:0-162030 GCF_000309985.2 Brassica rapa | reverse complement strand
CGCGCCGCGGGATCCAAGAGGCTACGGATGCCTTCGCGTGGAGTTTCAGGCTCGCTTGGCGAAGATTTCTGCTTCCCTGGGTTCCCTCGAGTGTATCCGGAGCAGGGATTTCGCTTTTGGCGACGATTGTGGGCGGGATGGCCGTGGTTCGGTCGTTCCAAGTGAGACTCCCCCGACCTTGGAGGCCGAAGAGGCCCGACTGTCCGGCTGCAAGGGAGATATGGCGGCCGAGGATGGCGATTTCGGTCTCATCCTGGCCGACCTAAATAAATCCGCTTGCTTCTTCCGACGTGTTCAGAAGACCCAGAGGGGAAAGATCCGATGGTCGGAGAGAACGGAAGCGACGCGGCTCCAGGCTCGGACGAGGGCGGCGGGTGAAGAGGGGGCGATAAGTTCTGAGGGTGACTTGGGTTAGATCTCTTGCGAGAGATTTGTTGTTTTTTTTTTTATGTCTTTATATTTCGGCCTTGAATGGCCTTGTTTGTATTTCGGGACTGGCCGTGTGTGGCTTTGAATCCCTGCCGCTCCGCGGCTTTATAGTATGATAATCGGATAACGCTTTTTTATGAATTTGTGAATAGTGGGGAGGAAGGTGATGAGTTGTCGTCTCATATCCTCTTCGATTGTGAATGTTTTATTCGAGACCTGTTTCGAGAGTTCTTCCGCGAGATGTGAACTCTGCGGGGCTGCTGAAGGTGTCGAACGTAAACATAGAGGCGTGGTTTAAGAATCTCTTATCTTTCGATATCATGCCTTTGAGATGTTAGAGACCAGTGCGCTGGTTTAGGGCAAGACCTAGGTTTACTTTCGGTTTAAGGATTGTGCGGTGACTAACCGGCTATCGTTTTCCTGTCGCGATTTCTTCCTGATTCGTATCGATGTAAAGTCCGCGAAAAGTTCTCGGCTTATACGACTTGTTTGATACGAATCAAGCATCTCTCCGGAGACCGGAAGTGCTAGACCAAAATTTCAGATTTCTTTTATAGCGCTATTATCCTTGTGTCGGATGTAAGAGAGTCATCTCTGTGAGATGTCTATGTCTGTTTAGGACGTTTGTGAGTTCGATGTGATCAGCATCGGACTTGGTGGCGTGTGCCGTTGTTTTGATTATTTTGCGCAAAATAAATGTTAATGTGTGCATATATGTGTCTTTTTGCGGAGATTTCATGTTGTTTGCTCGAAGAAAGAAACCTTTGAGGCATCTTTTTTGCGACGTCTCGCGATGCTAAGGTTGATTCTCCAAGCGGTCCTCTCCTTCTCTTCGCTCTCGGCTTTCCTTCCGGTCGGCTAATTTCCGAAGACCTCGTTGCGATTTCCGGTGAGGATGTTTTGATAAGTCGAAAACACCAAAAGTGTGTAAGAAGTTTTTCGATTTTTTGGGAGTATACGAGTATACGTACCCACTCCCCCCCCCCTTTTTAATGAGGGGGGACAGCTGAATTTGCCTTTCGGCAAACTGCCTACGTACTCCTTGCGGAGATCAAGCGTCTCGTAGTTCAGTGATTGCGAGTTGGTTTGTTTAGTGATAGTATTTTTTGAGATGCATCGCATTCCAGGTTCTAGGGATTTTTATGCCCTGCATGTTGGCTATTTCGTAAGAACCTGGTCGGACGACTTTTTCGATTTTATAGGGACCTTCCCAGTTTGCTCCGAGTTTTCCCGCGTTTCGTTCAGCGGTGTTTTGGAAGACTTTGCGAAGGACCAGATCTCCCTGATTGAACCTACGATTCCGTACGTTGGAGTTATAGTATCTTCGCAGCGGCGTGCTGGTAGTTTTGAATTCGGATGAGCGCTCGATCCCGGCGTTCGTTAATGAGGTCGAGATCGTCCAAGAGCATAGCATTGTTGAGTTCCTCTCGTTCGGGTAAGAACCTTCTTCGAACACCGGGAAATTCTACTTCCGCGGGAATCATGCACTCCGTGCCGTATACCAAGGCGAAGGGAGTTTCTCCCGTTGCTCGCCTTGGGGTGGTACGGTGAGACCAGAGGACTCCCTCGAGTTCGTCGGCCCATCTACCTTTTTTGGCCTCCAAGCGTTTCTTCAGTCCGTCGAGAATGGTCTTGTTGATTGTTTCAGCCTGTCCGTTGCACTGCGGATATCTGGGAGTTGACTTGTTGAGTCGTATCTTCCACTTTTCGCAGAATGCCTCGAATCGGGTGGAAATGAATTGAGACCCGTTATCGGTTACGATTTCGTAAGGAACTCCATGCCTACAGATGATGTTCTCCATACGAAATTCTCGACTTGGACGTCTTTTATACGCGTACGAGTCCCTCTACCCATTTTGAGAAGAAATCGGTAAGGACTAGAAGGAAACGCTTTTGCTTTGAATTATGCAGAGGTCCGACAATATCCATGGCCCAGCGCATAAAGGGATAAGGCGACGTGATGGAGGAAAGAACTTCGGCCGGTTGTCGGATAGTTGGCGCATGCCTTTGGCATTTTTCGCATTTTCGTGCGAATTTCTCGCAATCTCCGATCATTGTTGGCCAATAGTATCCGTGGCGTTTGATTTTCACGGCTAGTGATCTTCCGCCGGAATGGTTGCCGCATGAGCCGGAATGTATTTCCTCCATTACTTTCCTCGCCTTTTCTCCTTCCAGGCACGTCAGGAGCGGTCCGGAGAATCTCCACTTGTAGATTTCGCCGTCCACTGTTACGTAGCGTGCGGCCTGTGTTCGGATCTTGCGAGCTGACCATTTTTCGGCGGGCAGTTGCCCGTCGATAATGTAGTCTCGAATCGTCTGAAGCCATGGGGTATCACAACCGTAATCGGATTGCTCCGATGGTGGTGGTATCGTAATCTCTTCTTCCTCGTCGTCTTGACCCTCTATGAGATTGACAACGACTGGCGGTCCGATACTCGGATGTTCGATGAATTCGACCGGAATTACCCTTTTGAGTCCTGGATCGGAACTTGATGCTAAGGCCGCGAGGGCGTCCGCCTGGACATTCTCGGAACGGGGGATCCGGGTAAGGGCGAAACAGTCGAAGTCTTGAGCTAGACCTTGGACCAGTTTGAGGTACGCGTCCATCCGTTCGTCTCTGGCTTCATATTCTCCGCTGAATTGACTGGCCACTAACTGGGAGTCGCAGTAAGCGTGGAGATTACGTATTTTTAAGCCGTGAGCCAAACGTAGACCTGCGATCAATGCTTCGTATTCGGCCTTGTTGTTTGAGGCATGGAATTCCAGTCTGAATGATTGTTCCAGGATCTCGCTCGTTGGAGATGTGAGACGGATCCCGATACCCGATCCTTGCTTGGATGAGGATCCGTCGACGTGGAGGAGCCAGGTGGAATTTGGTTCCTCGTTGGTTATTGCTCCCGTTGGAAGTTCGACCAAAAAGTCCGCGAGCACTTGTGATTTTGCGCTCGTCCTTGGTCGGTATTCGATGTCATACTCGCTCAACTCGACCGCCCACTTAGCCAATCGGCCTGATTGACTTGGGCTATGCAAAATTGTCCGTAAGGGAAAAGTCGTGAGGATAACAATCGTGTGGGATTGGAAATATGGTCGTAGTTTTCGGGCCGATGTTACGACCGCGCATTCCAATTTTTCCATCAACGGATACCTAGATTCGGCATCCAGCAAGGTTTTGCTTATGTAAAAAATAGGTTTCTGCTCCCCGCGTTCTTCCCTGATCAGGACTCCGCTTACGGCTGTTGCCGATACCGCGATGTACAAGAATAAAGGCTCCCCTTCCACGGGTTTTGCGAGTCTTGGAGGAGTAGCTAAATAACGCTTCAGCTGTTGGAAGGCGTTTTCGCACTCTTCCGTCCATTCGAATTTTTTATTTCCTCGCAGGACGTCGTAGAAGGGCAGGCACTTATCTGTTGATCGTGAGATAAATCGGTTAAGTGCTGCGATTCTGCCGGTCAGTCTTTGGACTTCCCGTTTATTCTTCGGCGAAGCCATCTCGATTAGAGCGTTGATCTGTTTTGGATTTGCTTCGATACCGCGGTTGGTGACCAAGTAGCCGAGGAATTCTCCTGATGCCACGGCGAATCTACATTTCGTCGGGTTGAGCTTCATGTTATGGGAGTTTAGTTGTGCGAAGCATTCTTCGAGATGTGACACGTGATCTCTTGCTTTGAGGGATTTGACAAGCATGTCGTCGATATAAACTTCCATCGTTTTTCCGAGTTGTTTGGAGAACATTCGGTTCACGAGTCGTTGGTAAGTTGCTCCAGCGTTTTTGAGGCCGAAGGGCATTACCTCATAGCAATAGGTTCCGCGATCGGTAATGAACGCAGTCTTCTCACGATCGTCGGGATTCATCCTAATTTGATTATAGCCTGAGAAAGCATCCATGAAGGATAAGAGTTCGTTGCCCGCCGTTGCTTCTACCAATCGATCGATATGTGGTAGAGGGAAGCTATCCTTTGGACATGCCTTGTTTAGGTCGGTAAAATCTACGCAAACTCGCCACTTCCCGTTTTTCTTTTTGACTACTACGGGGTTGGCGAGCCAGTCCGGGTATCTTACTTCCGTTATCGACCCAACTTTAAGCAGTTTTTCGACCTCATCGTTTACTGCGGTAGCACGTTCGGGTCCCAGCTTCCGTCTTTTCTGTTTGACGGGTTTGAATGTTGGGTCGATGTTCAGCTCGTGACATGTTATGTTAATGTCGATTCCTGGCATATCTTCCGCAGCCCATGCGAAAGTATTAAGGTTCTTTTTAAGACAGGTTATGAGTTCTGTCTTTAAAGGCTCGTGGAGATTGGCTCCGATCTCCACGCAGCGTTTGGGGAAGGCTTCGTCGAGACAGATCGTTACCACGGGTTCACAAGTTGGCTCGCGTTTTTCATCTAGGGCTGCGAAGATACGAGATTGCCAGAAGAATTCCGCTGAATCCTGACTTCGCGTATCTTTGTTGGAGGTCTTTTTCTCCGCTTTCTTAGGAGTAATTTCGAGGATCGGTCTCTTTCGTTTTAGTTCCGCGGCGAAACAAACCTGAGAAACTCTTGGGTTTCCCCAGATTACCTCGACTCCGTTAGGGGTCGGGAACTTGAGGCAAAGATGGTAGGTTGATGGGATTGCGCGCATGGTGTTAAGCCATGGCGTCCCCATGATAACGTTGTAAGATGCGGGGCGGTCAATGACTAGAAACTCTGTGATGTTTGTCACGGTTCCGGCTTTGACAGCGAGTCTAATCAATCCATAGGCCATGGTCGTTTCCCCCGAAAGCCCTAGCAGTGGGCTTGGGCATTTTGCGATCTCGGATTGACCGATCCCCATCTTTTCAAGAGTGTCTTTGAAGATGATATCAGCCGAGCTTCCGGTATCGATTAGTACTCTAGCGACGTCGATATCTCGAATTGTCAACTCAATAACAAGGAGATCGTTCCGAGGTTTTGCTCGATCGACCGTTTCTCCCCCTTGAATGAGATGACATTCGCGCACGTCGAATCTCGCATGTCGTTCCTGATCGTTGAGTGGTTTTTGCGGGTTAGATTGATCCGTAAGTCCCCCTCCTTCTAGCGCCAAACTGTGGGAACCGAAATTCGCACTGTCGATTTCCGTTTAAATAAGGAAACTAGGAAAACCCTAACTTCCCAGAGGACCCGGATATCTGTTAATTACCACACGTCAAGCAATCAGAACACGAGAATGACAACGATAAAAATAAGAAATCGAAAAAGAGAGCAAAGTAGATCTTATTCCGAATCTGCGTATGAGCGTTACAACAAGGTATAAGCCTGGGCTCGAGAGCTGTCGGCGAGATTCCTAGTTCTAGCAACCTTAAGACGGCTAAACCTAATTGAGTCGCAGCTCGAGATAACAAAAACGGAAAATTGCCTAAATCGCTCTAAGTGCTAAGTTTGCTCTGAAAAAGTTCTCTTCCTCTGCTCCTCGCCTAGGACTCCTTATATACTAGCTCCAAGGTCGGTTTACGCTTTTACTCTTCTGCCCTTAAGCCGTCATAGCATAAAAATGGAGATATTCCTCGTGGAAACTTGACATTTATCCTTCCTCGTGGGCCAAGCGTGAACCATTCTGTAGTTCACGGGCTTTTGGTTAGGAAAAATCGTAGGATGGGCCTCGAGTCGTGTTTTAGGTCCCTTTGGGCCGTCCTCCGACTCGACACGTTTACTACGAGTTTTCCGCGGTTTCTAATCCGCGAACTTTGATCGATGAATTAGAATAGCGGGAAACATAGACTGAGCTTGCTACGGTCTTCGGGAGATAGCATTCGAAGGTTTGACGAGAATGCAAGGACTGGTGTCGTATCGATGTTCGGAAAGGTTCAATCGCTACACAGCGACCGAACTTTGGCTCGAGCCCGGTCGCTATGTAGCGACCGAGCAAAACGAGTGCTCGGTCGCTACGTAGCGACCGAGCTTTGGCTTGAGCTCGGTCGCTACGTAGCGACCTGAGCGGGACGATCGCTCGGTCGCTACGTAGCGACCGAGCTTGGCTGAGCTCGGTCGCTACGTAGCGACCGAGGGGACGATCGCTCGGTCGCTACGTAGCGACCGAGCTTTGGCTCGAGCTCGGTCGCTACGTAGCGACCGAGCGGGACGATCGCTCGGTCGCTACGTAGCGACCGAGCTTTGTCTCGAGCTCGGTCGCTACGTAGCGACCGAGCGGGACGATCGCTCGGTCGCTACGTAGCGACCGAGCTTTTCTCGAGCTCGGTCGCTACATAGCGACCGAGCGGGACGATCGCTCGGTCGCTACGTAGCGACCGAGCTTTGGCTCGAGCTCGGTCGCTACATAGCGACCGAGCGGGACGATCGCTCGGTCGCTACGTAGCGACCGAGCTTGGCTGAGCTCGGTCGCTACGTAGCGACCGAGCGGGACGATCGCTCAGGTCGCTACATAGCGACCGAGCTTGGCTGAGCTCGGTCGCTACGTAGCGACCGAGCGGGACGGTCGGTCCTTATATACTAGCTCCAAGGTTGGTTTACGCTTTTACTCTTCTGCCCTTAAGCCGTCATAGCATAAAAATGGAGATTCTATTTTTCCCGATCTTCACATTATCTTCAAAACTTCCGTATTTATCCGCGGAAACTTGACATTTATCCTTCCTCGTGGGCCAAGCGTGAACATGCTGTAGTTCACGGGCTTTTGGTTAGGAAAAATCGTAGGATGGGCCTCGAGTCGTGTTTTAGGTCCCTTTGGGGCCGTCTTCTGACTCGACACGTTTACTACGAGTTTTCCGCGGTTTCTAATCCGCGAAGTTTGATCGATGAATTAGAATAGCGGGAAACATGGACTGAGCTTGCTACGGTCTTCGGGAGATAGCATTCGAAGGTTTGACGAGAATGCAAGGACTGGTGTCGTATCGATGTTTCGGAAAGGTTCAAACGCTACACAGCGACCGAACTTTGGCTCGAGCCCGGTCGCTATGTAGCGACCGAGCGAAACGAGGTGCTCGGTCGCTACGTAGCGACCGAGCTTTGGCTTGAGCTCGGTCGCTACGTACGACGCGAGCTTTGGCTCGAGCTCGGTCGCTACGTAGCGACCGAGCTTTGGCTCGAGCTCGGTCGCTACGTAGCGACCGAGCGGACGATCGCTCGGTCGCTAGCCAAGCTCTCGGTCGCTACGTAGCGACCGAGCGGGACGATCGCTCAGTCGCTACATAGCGACCGAGCTTGGCTGAGCTCGGTCGCTACGTAGCGACCGAGCGGGACGGTCGCTCGGTCGCTACATAGCGACCGAGCCTTGGCTTGAGTTCGGTCGCTACGTAGCGACCGAGCGGGACGGACGTTCGGTCGCTGCGTAACGACCTGTTTCGAGCTTTCGTCGGACATCTCGATTCTTTCTTCCATCAAGCTTTTTCGTAAGGAAGAATCTATTTCGAAAAGTACTCTTCGGAGAAACTCTTATTTTCTTCTTCGGACGTTTTGAATGTTAAATTTGTCGTAACCGTTTTTGACCCCAACAATATTATAAATAAAAGGCAAAAATTAAGAGGTTCGGCCAGGAAGTGGACCGAGCGACGTAAGGCATCGACCGCGGCCTAGGCGGCCGGGATCGGGTCTTACAGTCCATCAGTACACATATGAGCACGTTGGTCTTTGGACTCAGCACGCGGGCCCTTCCAGTGGACTGTTTGGGTGATTTTGGCCCACGTGGGCTGTCTGTTCAATACACACAGGACGTCTGTGGGTGTCCGCGAGCACAAACAGGACCTATGTGGCTGTCTGTGGCTGTTCATCAGCACACATGACGTCCGTGGCTGTCCGTGTGTGTCCGTGTGTGTCCATTTGTGTCCATCAGCACACATAGGACGTCCGTGGGTGTCCGTCAGCACATACAGGACGTTTGTGGCTATCCGTGTGTGTACGTTTGTGTCCGTCAGCAAACACAGGACGTCTGTGGCTGTCCATCAGTACTCATATCAGCACGTTGGTCCTTGGACTCAGCACGCTGACCCTTCCCGTGGACTGTTCGGTTGATTTTGGCCCACGTGGGATGTCTGTTAAGTACACACAGGACGTCCGTGGGGTCCGCCAGCACACACATGCCGTCTGTGGCTGTCCGTCAGCACACACAGGACGTCTGTGGCTGTCCGTGTGTGTCTGTGTGTGTCCATTTGTGTCCGTCAGCACACACAGGACGTCCGTTGGTGGCCGTCAGCACACACAGGACGTTCGTGTGTGTCCGCCAGCACACACATGTCGTCTGTGCCTATCCGTGTGTCCGTCAGCACACACAGGACGTACGTGGCTGTCCATCAGTACACATATCAGCACGCTGGTCCTTGGACTCATAACGCTGGTCCTTGGACTCAGCACGCTGGACCTTCCTGTGGACTGTTCGGGTGATTTTGGCCCACGTGGGCTGTCTGTTCAGTACACACAGGACGTCTGTGTGTCCATCAGCACACACAAGACGTCTGTGTGTGTCCGTCATCACACACAGGACGTCCGTGGCTGTCCGTCAGTACACACAAGACGTCTGTGGCTGTCCGTGTGTGTCCATCAACACACACAGGACGTCTGTGGCTGTCCATCAGTACACATATCAGCACGTTGGTCCTTGGACTCCTCTTCGTACTCCCGTACGGTCCTGCAGCCTTGGACCAAATCTAGAAACTTAGCTTCCAGACGATACCAAGCATCAGCAGGAAAGTATTTGCGGTTGAATTCAACTTCAAAGTCCGCAAAACTTGTGAGACTTCCATTGGTGCGCTTGTCCACTGCAAGCCACCATTTATGCGCGTCCCTTTCCAGGAAATGAACCGAAATGTCTAGCCTGTAATCCTCTGGACAGCGAGTTGATTGAAAGTTTCGGACCAGCCTTCGCCTCCACTCATCTGCCACAGCAGGGTCGGTGCTACCTGAAAATTGCTTCATACCCAATCTGGATAGATGTTGAAGCAAACTCAGATAGTCAACCTTCTTTTCTGACCTTTCTGGTGGATCGATCTCGATCACCTCAACCGCGCCCCCAGCTGGACCCGTAGCAATAGGTGTATTCGTAGCTACAGGTGTAGCTTGACCAACTGATGAATTCACTAGTGGAGTGAACAGCTGAGTCATAGCCGCCACTTGGTTACCCAATACTTTCGTAGCCTCTAACAAGTACTCTCGGGACAGTGCTGTGGGCACGTTGGTGGTTCCCTTGGCCCTTTGCTCACGCTGGTCACCATCACGGTTAGCGTTCGAGGATTCTACTTCCTCATCACTTTCCTTATGTTGCTGACCTTCTGGTTGCGTTCTCGTAAGATTGGCCTGATCAGTAGGCAACACATCTCCGGTGTTAGTCGCGGCCGGATCGGTTGGTAACCCGGACAGATTAGTTCCGTCCGCGGCCGCTTGACTAGACTGACCAGCTGTCCTCTTACTCTTTCGGGTCTTTCCCAATTTGCTTCTCCCAGCCTAAGGATTCAAACATTGTTCGTACAACATATATATAACATAACCGAGACAATTAATCCCTAGACCTAACCATCAAACCTCACCGTGAGACTGAATCAGCTGGCTGCATGTGTGTGGACTACATACCCAACTATCCTAGAATCAAGCATGCTCTGATACCAACTTGTAACGCCCGAATCTGGCCTCTCGATGAAACTGCACCCGTTTGCTACTTAATCAATTTCCTTGCTTGTTTGATTCATTTTAAGTCTTTCCTTTACTAAGTCATTTTCGAATCTGAGGTTCTAAAACAATTGAACAGATAGCACAGCGGAATATAAATGTGTATAAAATGTATTACTTAGAAACATGAGATCCAATACACAACTTCTTAATTGTTTCATAGACAATCACTAGTTCATCCCTAGCATCATCTAACCACACGTTACACAGCCTCTCACTGACCGAGCCTTCACGGCTCCTTGGCTTGACCAGAACCATCCTTAGTTCCTGAAACCACAACCAGATAAGCATTAATCATAACCGAGAATAGAACTGGTCGATTCTACAATGCTTGGCTTGGTTCCTAGAACACAGATAAACCTCGGACAATCTACTTATAAAAAGATATGAACCTGCCTACCAAATCCTAAGTCATTCAACCAACCACCCCTTGACTTAGAATCAGATAGACAGTGCATAATATATAAACAGAACACACGAATAGTCCAGATCGTCCCGAAGACCAATCCATCCATCCGGATAGAATCTAGGTGCGACTGGCCTAGTTAAAGTCCGGCTCAATGGCCCAACAGACTTCCTTACCTCATCCGGCCTTGGGCCTGGATCAAACAGCCGAGTACGCCTCACGCCCAATCCGGTTAACCAAACGGCCAATAGGACCTTGCGACTCTTACCCTGGCTTAGACGAACCATGTACTTGTCCCAACGGACAAGACATGGTCTGATCCCTTATGGAACGGACACGACCTGTCTTAACAGACACCGTTTGGAACATGTACCCCTTCGGTCCTTGGTACCTCTTGGTCCTCGTACCTCTTGGTCCTCGTACCTTTTGATGTTCGTAACCCTTGGTTACTTACATCCTTTGGCAACTCACAACCTTTTGAACTCGTGACCTTTGGTAACTCACAACCCTTGGTAACTCGTGACCTTTGGCCACTCGTGCCTCTTGGGACATGACCAACCGTTTAGCCCAACCGCCAAGTCTATGGTGCGATTCGAACCGACTGTCTAACCGACCAGCGTCTAGGTTAGCGGTTTGGTTATGACCGGCCAAGTCTAGGGACGTGTCCCTTGGACTGAACAAACACAACCCTTCGTGTATAATCAGAAAGAAGAGAAAGGACCGGATAGAAACAAGAAGAGGAGGAGCGGTTAGGTCTAATGAACCGACCAGAGCCACGGTGCGATCACAAGGACCGTCCGTTTGGTTTGATGCGGCCATAGCCCACCACGTACCTTCTGAACCATGCCAGCGTTCTCCATGTTCTTCTCCTACTCTCGGTCTCCCATACTTGATCGGAGGTTGCTTCTCAAACGATCAGATCGCCGGAAACCTAACCACCACACAAACGGCCTTGCTTTGGCCGGAAACTCTCTCTCTATCTACGATTTCTCTGAGTATTTTTGCTCGGGATTGGATGAATGAAATCGACAGAGAGGACCCCATATTTATAGAAAACGAGGGGGTAAGTCTTGCCCCACGAACAGGCATGACTGGCTAGCGGATGGGCACAATCGGCCAAGGGTTACACCCTCTCGGCCGCATGTGTCCCTTCGCCAATACCGCATGGGTTTGGGTCAGAAAGAGGCCCAAGGCCTTACCCAATCCCTCTGGACTTAGCCCATGGCCTTGTCCCAAGCCCCAACGGTCCATGGCCTCATGGATGGACCCCCATGGCCCGCCACCAGCCCGGACCCGGACCATCGGACCGAAACACAAGGCCATGGGCTAGTAGTTCAGCTAGTGGAGCTGACTTAGTAGTGGCCGAGCTGGAGTGAGCTTAAACTAACTCCGTTGAGCTGGTCGAGCTACCTGTTCCATCTGTCCAGCTACCATCTTACTCGTCCTAGCTGACTCTCGACTTGTGTAAGGTTAAGTCTAAGTTTCCTTATGTCCATAACCTTCTTATCTGGCCATGGAACGCTTGTCTTGATGTCCTAAGACTGACTAGTACGTTTCCTCGAACCATGGCCGTCCCAATGATCCTATTAAGGATCCGGGATGTTACAGTCTTATTCTGTCTGAGACAAAGGACACACGTCCTAAACAAAGGGATGCCCCAATGAGAACCGAGGGTCCAAGCCGGAAAAAGGCTCGGTTGTGGTGGTTTAGTATCTCAGGCAAGGAGAACGGTTTAGGAGAGAGGAGGCCGTGTGGTTATGGATACCCAAGGCATAGAGAAAGGTCTGGAGAAGGACTCCAACCCCGTGCTTCAGTAGTCAGATAGGGTCAGTGGGGTAACCACCGACTCATCGGCTAAGACAATCGGACAGTCCGAACCGCTCTAGCCATGGGAGTTTGGGTTATGTTCTATTCATCTTATTCTTTTCATCTAATTCTTCTTCTACTCCTCCTGTACATTGGTGTGGCCTTGTTGATATGTTGGGATTGGTTATATCCGTGGTTCTGGTTGACTAATGCGGTTCCGATTGGATAGGCGCGCGCATGATCTGACTGGCCTCAGGTGATCCGAATGGATAGGGGCGGTTCTGTTCTGTTCTGAACGGTTGCAACCCTTCCCTAAACTGTCACAATGGTTCATGACTTGTGTAGGTTAAGGCGTGGTCTTTGGCCATAGGCCGGACACATGCACGGACTAGACAGTCCATACGGACGGTTAGGTCAAACGGTGGGAACATCTGAATGGGTGCGAGTTGCCAAGGGCCATGAGTTGCCAAGAGGCACGTGTGTCCAAAGGGTACTAGTTCCCAAAGGGTGTGAGTTCCAAACGGTGCCATTGGTTCAAGGCTTAGGCCGAACCAAGTGGACAGTCCGCGGCTGCATAGTCGAACAGACGGACGGTTAGTTTAACCGGAGTGTTGTGTAGCAAGGTCTGATCGGTTGCAAGGAAATCCAGTTTGGGTTGGTTCAGGTAAGAAGGTCCGTGAGCCTTTGGGTCGGACTTATAACTGGCCGATCGCACCTAGATCTTAACCAGACGGTTAGACGGGAATATGGACGATCCGACTATGGTTGGATGGTTCTAGCCGCAAAGGCTAAGTAGGATATCTTATAATCAACTTTGGGTTGGTGAGTAGGATAGGCGCCATATGCCTTATCTAGGGAGTAGACCCACATGATGGCAATGGAAGGCCGGTTATGTCAATACCTGACAAGTAGGCGATTGCTTTTGAAGTCTAGTGGTCGGATCATGTTTCATGACGATGGTTTGATGGCCGAACACTAGTATGGATAGTCACGTTGCTGGAGTAAGAGTATTGATTCGAGATTGGCTAAGAGTCATGACGAAGTGTGTGGCTAGTACTATGTGTCGTAGACCATAGATACTGAGCCTAAGTGTGATTGTTCAAGGAAGGCCGTGTAAGATCTGATCATGGTTGAGTATGGACGACCTGACCTCTGAATGATGGTTCAAGGTGTCGGTCCTAACTGATTAATGAATGCATCGGTTGGTATGAACAAATCATATCTGTTGTCTGGGTTAAGTCCCAAGGCCGATCAGGCCAGATGATGACTCATCAGTTCCAAGTCATGTGAGGAAGGTTGGTTGATTGACTTAGGATCTAATGAGCTTTGTCAGTCCAGAAGATGGACTTGGTACTATTGCCTATAAGGTAAAAGGATTTCGGATTGTGCATGAGCCGAGAAAGGCCAGATGCAAACCCTTATCCTTTCAAAGACTTCTCAAAGGTTACTTATGTCTGTGGGGATGGTTGGTTGATTGACTAAGTACCTAGGGGAGTTGTTTGATGCAGGAGTCACGATAAGGACCTTCAGTAAGATCATTGAGTGATTGGGGTCCAGCTGTCAAGAAAGAGCAATTTGAGTCAATGGAGGACCGATGAGCTAATAAGCTCCAAAGATGTGGCAAAGGTATGATCTAGCATTTAATTATGTAGATCTAGATAGAATGGTTTAGGGGAATGGAACCTCAGAATCGTATGGCTTGGTTTGGGTTTAGGATTGACCTTTAAGCTAATTGGTAGTTGATTAAACTGACCAAGGCTAAGGTGATTCGACCAGACAAGTGTTAGATTGGTTTTAGACCAATGGTTAACTAGAGAATAATCCGCTGCGTATCTGTTGAATGGATCTAAGCTATTAATGACTAGGAAAGTCTTTAGCTAAGATATAAGTTAGCCGTCGCCTTTAGGCGATATTATAAATAAAAGGGCAAAAATTAAGAGGTTCGGCCAGGAAGTGGACCGAGTGACGTAAGACTTCGACCACGGCCTAGTCGGCTGGATCGGGGTGTTACAAGTTGGTATCAGAGCCAGGTCGATCCTGTTTAGGACAACGCTCTAAGATGTTGGTTTCCAAACTACAATTATTTCTGAAAACTATGATGACTATGAAATCTTAGTTGGGGTGGGCCAAGAAAGAGTTGAGGTAACCTAGGGTATCATGCTTGTGAATGTGGGAGTTCTAAGATGAACCGGCTTAGCTAAGATACATTTTCCAACGGCAAGATCCTAAAAACAGAAAGGTTGGTCGATCTAGTTATTTAGAAGTAATAGACGGGTTGGAAGGGTTGGAAGAAATGCAAAACTTGTTTATGGATTACCTGGACAAGGGAAGTAAGATGGACCAGAGAGTGGCATAGGTTGAAATAAACGTGCAGCACTCTACGTGTTATCCCTTGATGGCCGTTCATAATAAGTAAAGCATATGCAATGTTAAATCTGACTCAAAGGAGCACTACATGACCAGTACACGAGTGGACTTGTGATCAGATGTATCAGCTAGGACTCGGTATAAGTCAAGGTAGGTTTCCTTAGATCTAGTTGGATGGAATAAATCAATTCCAATCGGAATCCATCCAAAGAAAGAATGAGGAAACTCAGGGTGTTCATTCCAATCATTGGAAGAACATGATGTTAAGTATCTTAGTATGATGGGGATTGAGGATATTATAATTGCTGTTGTGAATGGTGTGAACATTCGCAATAGTAAGACGATTTGGAGAATGGTATGGGACGTTTTCCAAATGTGTGATCAAACCAAAATCCTACTCATCTAGGTACCCACTGGAAGTGGAAGTATTGAAGTTATTGGCAATGCATTGAGGAATGTTATGGGACGTCCTTCATGGTATGGTCATGACCAAAGTATTTTCCATAAGACAATGGTATATGATTACAACAAGATGTTGTGAATCAGTCTCAGGTAGTTTATGTTTACGGTTGAGTGGCCTGGGAAACAAGGCAGTCCACTAAAGCTTGGTCGCTTAGGGATTTGCAGAAGTCTACCAGGACTCAACATAGATAAGCATTACGCCTTAAGGATCCATATGGGATCGGATAGGGCTCGACCAGTATGGCGAGTGACCTAGCAGATGGACCAAGGTGGTATGCAATCGAGTCCAGAGATGGACCAGGTTGGCTTACCTAACGAGTTCATATCTGCTAGGGCCCTCAAGCAGAAATGCTTGGTCTGGACCTAAAATTGTCTAGGGGATTCTGATGAGGGGTCTCTGATAGGAACCCTCATGGTCGGTGGGGTAAAAACCCATGTACTTTCCGACGCAGGGGCTACGCATAGGTTTTGTGAGTCCGGGACTGGTCGGAAAGGGTCTGTTCTGTCTGTACGCTGGTGATAATTTTGGGATAGTGAGGGCAGCCGGTGGGAAAGCCAGGAACTCACTAGGTCTCGTGTTGAATATCCCAGTGCAGATCCAGGGAAAGGTCTTCCCTGTGAATCTGGTCTGTGTCCACCTAATGAATCAAGAAGTGATCTTAGGTATGGACTGTTTGGGAAAGTATCAGGCCACTCACGATTGCCATAAGGGTCGTGTGCAATTGGAGTCTGGGTTGTACCCGATACAGTACCAAGGTCTGTGTCCGGCTCATGAGAAGTAGTGGTTTCAGCAGTTCGAGCGATTTGGATGCTGGAACAGGGTTGTTAGCCTTTTTGGCTACAATTACAACTACAGAGCCTGACAGTTGCGGTTTTCTGTTAGACCCAGGCGGAGATTCGTTGGTGTCTGAGTTCCTAGATGTGTTCTGTTTGCTACAGAGTATCCCCTCTGATAGGTCGGATCTATTTATGATTGAACTGGAACCAATGACAGCACCGCTATCCTAGAGTCCGTTTCTTTGGCTCCGTGGTTCTTGTTGAGTAATGCGGTCGTGGTCCATAACTGACGAGTTAGGCGCGCACATGATCTGACTGGCCTCTGGTGATCCGATTGGATAGGGGCGGTCCCATTCTGTTCTGAACGGTTGCAACCCTTCCCTAAACAGTCACAATGGTTCATGACTTGTGTAGGTTAAGGCGTGGTCCTTTGGCCACAGGCCGGACACACGCACGGACTAGACAGTCCATACGGACGGTTAGGTCAAACGGTTGGAACATCTGAATGGGTGCGAGTTGCCAAGGGTCATGAGTTGCCAAGAGGCACGTGTGTCCAAAGGGTACTAGTTCCCAAAAGGTGTGAGTTCCAAACGGTACCATTGGTTCAAGGCTTAGGCCGAACCAAGTGGACAGTCCGCGGCTGCATAGTCGAACGGACAGACGGTTAGTTTAACCGGAGTGTTGTGTCGCAAGGTCTGATTGGTTGCAAGGCAATCCGATTTGGTCATGGGCCTTACTCTGTGGTATGGATCCAGGCTTTGGGTCGGATCAGGTAAGAAGGTCCGTGAGCCTTTGGGCCGGACTTATAACTGGCCGATCGCACCTAGATCTTAACCAAACGGTTAGACGAGACTATGGACGATCCAGCTATGGTTGGATGGTTCTACCCGCAAAGGCTAAGTGGGATATCTTACAATCAACTTTGGGTTGGTGAGTAGGATAGGCGCCATATGCCTTATGTAGGGCGTAGACCCACATGATGGCAATGGAAGGCCGGTTATATCAGTACATGCTAAGTGGACGATGGCTCATCAAGTCTAGTGGTCGGATCATGTTTCATGACGATGGTTTGATGGCCGAACACTAGTATGGATATTCACGTTGCTGGAGTAAGAGTATTGATTTGATGCCTATAGATATCAACCTTGGTGTTGATAGCTTCGAGTTTGGCTAAGTGTCATGACGAAGTGTGTGGCTAGTACTATGTGTCGTAGACCATAGATACTGAGCCTAAGTGTGATTGTTCAAGGAAGGCTGTGTAAGATCTGATCATGGTTGAGTATGGACGACCTGACCTCTGAATGATGGTTCAAGGTGTCGGTACTAACCTGATTAATGAATGCATCAGTTGGTATGAACAAGTCATATATGTTGTCTAGGTTAAGTCCCAAGGCCGGTCAGGCCAGATGATGACTCATCAGTTCCAAGTCATGTGAGGATGGTTGGTTGATTGACTTAGGATCGGGAAGACTCAAACGAATGGTGTCATGTACTATGGCTGAGTATTACACGACGGTGTAATGTGGCAGTGACCCGAAGGACTGTGGGCTGTCGCGCGGTGACCCGAATGACTGTGGGCCGCGGTCGGTTGAAAGTTCCTTCTTCTGGCCTTTGTGGTAGGAAGATAGGATATTGCCGATAGAGAGGAGGAACACTAAGTCACCAGGGCCCAGGTTAAAGTGTTGTGTTAGAGTGTCGTAGAGGGTTATGGAACCCTCGAGTTAGTGTAGCACCGATATACGGTGTTACAAGTTAGATCGAGTCGTAGTTACTCATAGTCTTATTATTGTGATTATGTTTGTTGTTGATTGATTTGCTTGCAGGTTCTGACGTTAAGTCTAAGTCTGGTTTAGGTACCGGATTAGGCTTGATGTGTATTTCGTTAGTGTAGGCCTGACGTTGGCCTGTATGTGTTTGAGTGATTGCTTGTGAAGGGTGGTGGATATTAAATCTATGCGGTATCATTGGTTCGCCGATCATGTTCTTGTTTGATTGTTGGTCGATCGACTAATGATACTTGTATAGTCTAAGTGTCTAACACTACATGAGTACTGAACTCAGGCGTATATATGGTTAACTAAGGATTGGTTGTTGACTTGTTTTAGTGCAGGTTCCCGTTACTTGAAGCTAGATCATGGCAGGAGGCCAAGTCTAACTTAGTAACGGTTTTCTTAGCCTTAGCTTTTATTGCATGCTAGGGCTAGATTGATTGTTATTTTGGGTTGTCCGGGTTAGAGTCTAGGTTGCGGGTAGAGGCCGCCAGCTCACTGAGTAACATTAGGTTACTCATCCAACTCCGTTGTCCTTTTTGCAGGTCGCTTTAGGTAAGGATGATCGGATTGCTTGGTGCTGGACGTTAGGACCGCCGGTGTAGATTATCATGCCTTTTGTAAACGGTATTGTGGATTTGTGTTTAGTTGACTCGATTTGGCATTAGGCCGGGACCGGTCTCGAATTATATCAATGTATGGATATTTCTCGAATCAATAAAGTAATTGTTTTATATGCGCTTCATGAGTACTCTGATATTTGACTAGTCCGGTCTAACACAACGTTAGGTCGTAGTACGGGTTGAAAAGCCTTAGGCCTCGATCTAACAGAAAACGCTAACTCTAGGTACGGGTTGCAAAGCCTTGTGCCTTGATGCAGCAGGACGAGTTAGTGGATGAACTGGTCTAGGTCGTGGAGTAAATCTTGTGACTCGGACCGGATCGTCCCTAACCCGTCACGTAGCGCTTCCGGACCATGGTGTTGGGTTGGACGGTCAGTCATGTTCTTGTGTGATTGTTGGCTGGCCGGTTGGCTCATTCATCTCCAACCCTTGGTGTGGGTCGTCCGTCGGTCATGTTCTTGTTTGATTGTTGGCCGGTGGGTCGACCTATGCTTAGGACGGTTCGGGGGTGTTACAAAGGTGGTATCAGAGCATGGTTTCGTCCATGCTTCCGGAACTCATGATTTAATCGGTTTTAAATATTTATCGAGTCAAAATGAGTCACAAAAGGCATTAGGGAAACCGGTCACGTCCAGCGATAGGATTTGTGGTTTTAGGAAATTAGGATTGAGATAGTGGAATCTAGAACTGTTAGGTTGCTTGGGTAGAACTGTTAGGTTGCTTGGGTAGAACTGTTAGGTTGCTGGTTAGAATTGCGGTTAGGTTGCATTGTTAGTATTTACTAGGTTAGTAGATTATTTGATTAATTGTCTACTAACTTGCATGTTAAGTGTTCTTTTGAGTTGCAGCGAGTAAGTATGTTTGTTGATCGGAACTTTATGGGATGAAAACCTTAAAGTGGAGGGAGTTCGAGGCCAAACCCAAACCCGAAGCGAAAGAGTGGAGGCAGATTCAGAGAACTGGACAGTGGTATGTACTGGACAGATGGGAGGAAACAAGACTTCGTTGGGGAAGGACTTCATCAGTATTTGGGAAGACGAAGATCAAGAAAGGATTTGAGGAATCTGGACAAGATAGTATCATGGGCAATGAGGGTGTTATGGAAGAGTAAAAGAAAGAGGATGACTCAGTGATCATTCCAGCGATGAGATATGAAGATGATTGTGGAGACCTTGAAGAGGACACTCAAGGAACAGTTGTGGACAGAGTAAAGAGGTTATGGAAACGAGTGGAGAATGTTGTGAAGACGAGCATTGCGCAACTAAGAATTCGAGGACGAATTCTATTAAGGGGGGGAGAATGTAGAAACCCGTTAAAAAAAAAGAGAGAGAATGGTAGAGTATCTTTGTGGTGGTCGAGTCGCGGGCGATATGGATCGATCGAGAAGTTTTGAAGTACGAGGTGGGCGAAGAAGTGATCGTGAGTTAACTATGGGTCAAATAAGTTGGTCGACCATATTTAGAAGATGCCTTAGATTGATGAGACGGACGTTTTGGAAACATAATATTTTTGGAAGCACGACGGTTTAGAAGCTCGACGTTTGTGAAGAATGACGTTTCTTCAGCACGAAGTTTTCCGCGAAACTTCGTATCAGCGGAATATTATTTTGAAGACATTGAAAACATGACGGGAATTAAGCACGACGGGAAGAAAGCACGACGAGAAGCAAGCACGACGGGATCAAAGCACGACGGAAAAACCTGAAGTTGGGCGAAAACCCTAATTTCGGTATAATGGAATTCTTCGAGGAGGCCGGAGGCTCAGGAAATATTTTTCATCAAGGTCAGAAATATTTTGGAGTCTCTGAAGAATAATTAGCTCATCAGAACGGGAGCGGAAAAAATATTTGGGATTGTTCGCGGGATGAAAATATGCCGGAAGGGTCAAAAATCGCGTAAACCGACCAAGAAGCTCGAGGTGTCTCTATGCATTTGACCATGACGTTCTGTCTATCACATCAGCAGCTGAGTGTCAACACAAGGAGGAGGTGTAGACGTGCATGGAAGCTGCACATGCAGCTTGACATGTAGAAGCACGAGGTGGATCGACCAAGCACGAGGTGTCTCCGCGCATGCAACCGAAGCATGCGGCCAGCCATGTGTGTGATGCTGTGGCGCCTTGCATGAGTTCCAGTCATGCAGCCTGAAATCTGGGAGGAGTGGTGGCGTCCTGCATGTGTCCTGGACATGCAGCCAGCCATGTGGAGCACGAGGTGGATCGGCCAAGCACGAGATGTCGCGACGCATGCAATCGAAGCATGTTGATCGACATGTGTGAGGATGTGTGGCGCCTTGCATGAGCTCCAGTCATGCAGCCTGACATCTGGGAGGAGTGGTGGCGTCCTGCATGTGTCCTGAACATGCAGCCAGCCATGTGGAGCACGAGGTGTCGCCGTGCATGCGTCCGGAGTCATGCGGAGCGACACACAGGCTGCCACCAACCTGAAGCTGATTGGCTGGTGTCTCCTATAAATACCCCACGACCCCAGCTCATTTCTTCACATCCAGACCTGTCCAAACCAAGTTAAAAACATGAGAGAAAAGTAGAAAAAGAAAGCAAGTGATTCCGAGCTATTTCGAGAGTTTTAGAGAGTTTTCGAGATCAGTTCTCTATTGATTTCGAGTCAGCGCCTAGGGAAGGTTCTGTCCAACTGAAGGCCAATCAAATGAAGATCATCTCAGATGGGAATCAAGTCAACGTGGCCAGAGAGAAAGAGAGAGAGAGAAAGAAAGTGTTCGATCTAGAGTTTGATCGATTCTGAAGACCGAGAAGGCCAGTTCCGTCCAATCGTCGATTATTTACGATTGTGACGCGGAAGCTCTGTCCAATTCAATTCGTCCAAGCCAGTCATATTCTATGATGATCAAGTGGAGGTACTGTCCAGAGTTAGTTCAGAACCACGGGTTCAGATCAGTCGAAGTTCTGCTTGATACTTCGCCGGGAAGTCCGAAGAACTGTCCAGAAGCTAGAGGAGGTTCTGTCCGAGTCCAGATCAGCCTGTCGAGGCCTGTCAACTTCTTCATGTTGAAGCCAAGGTTGTGTCCAAGAAAAGATCAGTCCAGTCCAGTCCAGTCAAGGCGTCCATTGGGTTTTGGCCAAGTCCTCTCCGATCAACCAGCAGCTTCTCGCCTAGAACACTGTGAGTTGGTTTGTGTGAATTCCACTTGGAATTTAGGGTAGTTTTGTGAGTTGGTTTGTTTGAATTCCACTTGGAATTTAGGGTAGATCGAGTCGCATATAGAGTAGAATGATCACGTTATTGAATGGTAGAGTCCTTAGGGTTATTTTATTTATGGAACCGGACTCAGTTTAGCAAGGGCTAAGCTGAGATGAATGGAATTAAGACTGAGTTAATAACCTGACTAGGACTAGGGCTAGGATGCATCATGTTTTCTATTCTTGCGTGTTGATATGGTTGAGTGCAGGTTCCCGTTATCTTTAAGGATAGTTTCATAGCAGGAGGCTGGACTATCTGGATAACGGTTTGATTTATTTGTTTAGTATTGATATTATTGTTTAGTTATTAGTACTAAGGGTCTTAGGCCATATAGGCCGGACTACTGGTACTATGGTTAGTCTTGTGGAGTCGTGTCTAGTTAGGATCTGGAACTTTATCTTTAGGTTAGGTTCTAGATTGAGTTTGTGTTGTGTGAGTGTGCCGACAGTATGTGCGTGACCCGCCCATACTAGGCTTGTGTAGGGGTGATTAGTGTTTCCTCGGCCTCGTACCCAGCGGGTTCAAGGAAACCCCTTATTCGCTGGATCGGGAAGACTCAGACGAACGGTGTCATGTACTATGGCTGAGTATTACACGACGGTGTAATGTGGCAGTGACCCGAAGGACTGTGGGCTGTCGCGCGGTGACCCGAATGACTGTGGGCCGCGGTCGGTTGAAAGTTCCTTCTTCTGGCCTTTGTGGTAGGAAGATAGGATATTGCCGATAGAGAGGAGGAACACTAAGTCACCAGGGCCCAGGTTAGAGTGTTGTGTTAGAGTGTCGTAGAGGGTTATGGAACCCTCGAGTTAGTGTAGCACCGATATACGGTGTTACAAGTTAGATCGAGTCGTAGTTACTCATAGTCTTATTATTGTGATTATGTTTGTGGTTGATTGATTTGCTTGCAGGTTCTGACGTTAAGTCTAAGTCTGGTTTAGGTACCGGATTAGGCTTGATGTGTATTTCGTTAGTGTAGGCCTGACGTTGGCCTGTATGTGTTTGAGTGATTGCTTGTGAAGGGTGGTGGATATTAAATCTATGCGGTATCATTGGTTGGCCGATCATGTTCTTGTTTGATTGTTGGTCGATCGACTAATGATACTTGTATAGTCTAAGTGTCTAACACTACATGAGTACTGAACTCAGGCGTATATATGGTTAACTAAGGATTGGTTGTTGACTTGTTTTTGTGCAGGTTCCCGTTACTTGAAGCTAGATCATGGCAGGAGGCCAAGTCTAACTTAGTAACGGTTTGCTTAGCCTTAGCTTTTATTGCATGCTAGGGCTAAATTGATTGTTATTTTGGGTTGTCCGGGTTAGAGTCTAGGTTGCGGGTAGAGGCCGCCAGCTCACTGAGTAACATTAGGTTACTCATCCAACTCCGTTGTCCTTTTTGCAGGTCGCTTTAGGTAAGGATGATCGGATAGCTTGGTGCTGGACGTTAGGACCGCCGGTGTAGATTATCATGCCTTTTGTAAACGGTATTGTGGATTTGTATTTAGTTAACTCGATTTGGCATTAGGCCGGGACCGGTCTCGAATTATATCAATGTATGGATATTTCTCAAATCAATAAAGTAATTGTTTTATATGCGCTTCATGAGTACTCTGATATTTGACTAGTCCGGTCTAACACAACGTTAGGTCGTAGTACGGGTTGAAAAGCCTTAGGCCTCGATCTAACGGAAAACGCTAACTCTAGGTACGGGTTGCAAAGCCTTGTGCCTTGACGCAGCGGGACGAGTTAGTGGATGAACTGGTCTAGGTCGTGGAGTAAATCTTGTGACTCTGACCGGATCGTCCCTAACCCGTCACGTAGCGCTTCCGGACCATGGTGTTGGGTTGGACGGTCAGTCATGTTCTTGTTTGATTGTTGGCTGGCCGGTTGGCTCATTCATCTCCAACCCTTGGTGTGGGTTGTCCGTCGGTCATGTTCTTGTTTGATTGTTGGCCGGTGGGTCGACCTATGCTTAGGACGGTTCGGGGGTGTTACACATATCACCACGTTGGTCCTTGGACTCCGCACGCTGACCTTTCTTGTGGACTATTCGGGTGATTTTGGCCCTCGTGGGCTGTCTGTTCAGTACACACAAGACGTCTGTGGGTGTCCGCCAGCACACACAGGACATCCGTGGCTGTCCGTGTGTGTCCGTCTGTGTCCGTCTGTGTCCGTCAGCACACACAGGACGTCCGTGGCTGTCCTTCAGTACACATATCAACACGTTGGTCGTTGGACTCTGCACGCTGGCCCTTCCCGTGGACTGTTTGGGTGATTTTGTCCCAAGTGGGCTGTCTGTTCAGTACACACAGGACGTCAATGGGCGTCCGCCAGCACACACAGGACGTCCGGGGCTGTTTATGGCTGTCCGTCAGCACACACAGGACATCCGTTTGTGTCCGTGTGTGTCTGTCAGCGCACACAGGACGTTCGCGGGTGTCGGTCAGCACACACAGAACGTCCGTGTGTGTCCGTAAGCATACAAAGGACATCCGTGGCTGTCCGTGTGTGTCCATCAGCACACACAGGACGTCTGTGGCTGTACATCAGTACACATATCAGCACGTTGGTCCTTGAACTCTGCACGCTGGCCCTTCCCGTGGACTGTTTGGGTGATTTTGGCCCACGTGGGCTATCTGTTCAGTACACACAGGACGTCCGTGGGTGTCCCCCAGCACACACAGGACGTCCGTGGCGGTCCGTGTGTGTCCGTCAGCACACACAAGACGTCCGTGGCTGTCCATCAGTACACATATCAGCACGCTGGTCCTTGGACTCAGCACGCTGGCCCTTCCCATGGACTGTTTGGGTGATTTTGGCCCACGTGCGCTGTCTTTTCAGTACAGACAGGACGTTTGTGGGTGTCCGTCAGCAGACACAGGACGTCCGTGTGTGTCCGTCAGTACACACAGGACGTTAGTGGCTGTGCGTGTGTGTCCGTGTGTGTCCATCAGCACACACACGACGTCTGTGGCTGTCCATGAGTACACATATCAGCACGTTGGTCCTTTGACTCCGCACGCTGACCCTTCTGTTGACTGTTCGGGTGATTTTGGCCCTCGTGGGCTGTCTGTTCAGTACACACAGGATGTCCGTGGGTGTCCGCCAGCACACACAGGGCGTCCGTGGCTGTCTGTGTGTGTCTGTCTGTGTCCGTCAGCACACACAGGACGTCCGTGGCTGTCCCTCAGTACACATATCAGCACGTTGGTCCTTGGACTCAGCACGCTGGCCCTTCCCGTGGACTGTTTGGGTGATTTTATCCCACGTGGGCTGTTTGTTCAGTACACACAGGACGTCCGTGGGTGTCCGCCAGCACACACAGGACGTCTGTGGCTGTTTGTGGCTGTCTGTCAGCACACACGGGACGTCCGTGTGTGTCCGTGTGTGCCTGTCAGCACACACAGGATGTCCGTGGGTGTCCGTCAGCACACACCGGACGTCTGTGGGTGTTCGTCAGCACACACAGGACGTCCGTGGCTGTCCGTGTGTGTCCGTCAGCACACACAGGACGTTCGTAGCTGTACGTGTATGTCTGTGTGTGTCTGTGTGTGTCCGTCAGCACACACATGACGTTCGTGGCTGTCCATCATTACACATATCAGCACGTTGGTCCTTGGACTCCGCACGCTGACCCTTCTTGTGGACTGTTCTGGTGATTTTGGCCCTCGTGGGCTGTCTGTTCATTACACACAAGACGTCAGTGGGTGTCCGCCAGTACACACAGGACGTATGTGGCTGTCCGTGTGTGTCCGTCTGTGTCCGTCAACACACACAGGACGTCCGTGGCTGTCCCTCAGTACACATATCAGCACGTTGGTCCTTGGACTCAGCATGCTGGCCCTTCCCGTGGACTGTTTGGGTGATTTTGTCCCAAGTGGTCTGTCTGTTCAGTACACACAGGACGTCCATGGGTGTCCGCCAGCACACACAGGACGTCCGGGGCCGTTTGTTGCTATCTGTCAGCACACACAGGACATCCGTGTGTGTCTGTCAGCACACACAGGACGTTCGTGGGTGTCGGTCAGCACACACAGGAAGTCCGTGTGTGTCTGTAAGCATACGCAGGACGTCCATGGCTGTCCGTGTGTGTCCGTCAGCACACACAGGACGTCTGTGGCTGTCCATCAGTACACATATCAGCACGTTGGTCCTTGGACTCTGCACGCTGGCCCTTCCCGTGGACTGTTTGGGTGATTTTGGCCCACGTGGGCTATCTGTTCAGTACACACAGGACGTCCGTGGGTGTCTACCAGCACACACAGGACGTCCGTGGCGGTCCATGTGTGTCCGTCAGCACACACAGGACGTCCGTGGCTGTCCATCAGTATATATATCAGCACGCTGGTCCTTGGACTCAGCACGCTGGCCCTTCCCGTGGACTGTTTGGGTGATTTTGGCCCACGTGGGCTGTCTGTTCAGTACACACAGGACGTCTGTGGGTGTCCGTCAGCACACACTGGACGTCCGTGTGTGTCCGTCAGCGCACACAGGACATTTGTGGCTGTGCGTGTGTGTCCGTGTGTGTCTGTCATCACACACATGACGTCTGTGGCTGTCCATCAGTACACATATCAGCACGTTGGTCCTTTGACTCCGCATGCTGACCCTTCCTGTGGACTGTTCGGGTGATTTTGGCCCTCGTGGGCTGTCTGTTCAGTACACACAGGACGTGCGTGGGTGTCCGCCAGCACACACAGGACGTCCGTGGCTGTCCGTGTGTGTCCGTCTGTGTCCGTCAGCACACAAAGGACGTCCGCGGCTGTCCCTCAGTACACATATCAGCACGTTGGTCCTTGGACTCAGCACGCTGGCCCTTCCCGTGGACTGTTTGGGTGATTTTATCCCACGTGGGCTGTCTGTTCAGTACACACAGGACGTCCGTGGGTGTCCGCCAGCACATACAGGATGTCGGTGGCTGTCCGTGTGTGTCCGTCTGTGTCCGTCAGCACACACAGGACGTCCGTGGCTGTCCGTGTGTGTCCGTCTGTGTCCGTCAGCACACATAAGACGTCTGTGGGTGTCCTTCAGTACACATATCAGCAAGTTGGTCCTTGGACTCAGCACGCTGGCCCTTCCCGTGGACTGTTTGGGTGATTTTATCCCACGTGGGCTGTCTGTTCAGTACACACATGACGTCCGTGGGTGTACGCCAGCACACACAGGACGTCTGTTGCTGTTTGTGGCGGCTGTCCGTCAGCACACACATGATGTCCATGGGTGTCCGTCAGCACACACAGGACGTCTGTGGGTGTTCGTCAGCACACACAGGATGTCTGTGGCTGTCCGTGTGTGTCCGTCAGCACACGCAGGATGTTCGTGTCTGTACGTGTATGTCCGTGTGTATTCGTGTCTGTCCGTCATCACACACATGACGTCCGTGGCTGTCCATCAGTACACATATCAGCACGTTGGTCCTTGGACTCCGCACGCTGACCATTCTTGTGGATTGTTCGGGTGATTTTGGCCCTCGTGGGCTGTCTGTTCAGTACAAACAGGACGTCTGTGGGCGTCCGCCAGCACACACAGGACATCCGTGGCTGTTCGTGTGTGTCCGTCTATGTCCATCAGCACACACAGGACGTCCGTGGCTGTCCCTCAGTACACATATCAGCACGTTGGTCGTTGGACTCAGCATGCTGGCCCTTCCCGTGGACTGTTTGGGTGATTTTGTCCCAAGTATGAAGGTGGAAATGGTCAGGCCGGCTTCATTCTGGCCGATGGAGGAGAACTGGCTCGAATGGACAGGGTCTGGAACCTCTAGTGGTTCACCGGTGTCTTTCAGCTTCAAATCAGACAACTCCTGGATCAATAGTTGCTTGAACCCGGTTTGTTCCTGTGCAAGCAACTCTTGGACAGCTTTGGCAAATCCAGCTCTTATAACTCTTGAACCGGACCTTGTGGTAGGACCTTTGCGGATAATGGGAACCTCAGTCGTGGGTACTACAACATCCCCTCCCTCTTGAACAGGTTCTGTCTTCAGAACATCTCCATCATCTGCAATATAAGGAGACAAGTCAGACACATTGAACGTTCGGGAAACTTGGAACTCACCTGGCAGTTCTAGCCGGTAGGCATTGTCATTGATCCGATCGAGCACTCGGAATGGTCCGTCCCCTCGTGGGGATAATTTTCTCTTCCTCTCTTCCGGAAACCATTCTGGCCTCATGTGGAGCCACACCCAGTCGCCTGGTTGGAAGATAACTTCTGTGCGCCCCTTGTTGAGCTTAATCCGGTTCCTTTCAGCCTTTTCTCCAAAGTCTCCTTGACTTGCCGGTGCATGTTCTTCACAAACTCAGCCTTTTTGTCACCACTCTGGCTGACTTGCATGGCTGGTGGCAATGCGGCTAGGTCTATGGGCGTCTCTGGTCTAAAGCCATACACGATCTCAAAAGGGGAGAGATTAGTAATAGAGTGCCTTGCATTGTTATAAGCAAACTCAATGAAAGGCAAGCAACTCAACCAGTTTTTAAGATTCTTACCCACCGTAGCCCTCAATAACTGAGAGAGTGTACGGTTTACTACCTCGGTCTGTCCATCAGTCTGTGGATGGCAAGTGGTCGAGAAAAGGAGCTTGGTTCCAAGCTTTTTCCACAATGTCCTCCAGAAGTGGCTGAGAAATTTTGTGTCTCGGTCGGACACGATGGTACGAGGCACTCCATGTAAGCGCACCACTTCCTTGAAGAAGAGATCAGCGGTTTGGCTTGAATTATTGGTCTTGGAACACGGAATGAAGTGTGCCATCTTGGAGAACCTGTCCACTACAACAAAAATAGAATCCTTGTGTTATATCTTGGGCAAGCCCATCACAAAGTCCATAGACAGGTCGACCCACGGTGCAATAGGAATAGGTAAAGGCATGTGTAACCCATAAGGATGCGACCTGGATTTGGTTTTGAGTCAGACAGTGCACTTGGCGCAAAGACTCTCGACATAGCGCCTCATCCGGGGCCAATAGAAGTGGTCGGACAAGACGCTCAGAGTTTTGTCCCGACCGAAATGCCCCATCAACCCACCCCCATGAGCTTCTCTGGTCAGTAAATCTCGCATGGAACCATGAGGAATACACAGGTGTTTCTCCTTGAAGAGGAACCCGTCCTGCTGATAGAATGGACCCATGGCCCCCTTAGTCGTGTTACTGTAAAGCTCAGAAATGTCAGGGTCAGTTTCATAAGACATTGTGAGTTGCTCAAAACCCATGATCTTAGCCTCCATGGTGGTAATGAGTGCGTGGCGCCGGGATAGGGCGTCGGCCACTATGTTGTCCTTTCCCTTCTTGTACTTGATCACATAAGGAAAAGTTTCCACGAACTCCAGCCACCTAGCATGCCTCTTCTTGAGTGTGGTCTGGCCCCTCAAATGCTTAAGAGTCTCATGATCTGTATGAATAATAAACTCTTTAGACAAAAGATAATGTTGCCAAGTTTCAAGCGACCTTACTAGAGCATATAGTTCTTCTCCACTCAATTTCTCACTGAAAAAGGCCACTGGCCGGCCTCCTTGGGTCAGCATGGCTCCTATTCCTGTCCCTGAAGCATCACACTCAATCCCAAAAGGTTTATCAAAGTTAGGAAGAGTTAGAACCGGTGCATGTGTCAAGCTATATTTAAGCCTGTTGAAAGACTCCTCTTGGGCAGGGCCCCAAGCAAAGGTTACATTCTTCTTGATCACGGAGGTCATCGGGGCGGCAATGGTACTGAAGTCCTTCACAAATCGTCGATAGAAACTGGCCAGCCCATGGAAGCTGCGGATATGTCCGATCGTGGTCGGAGTCGGCCAGTCTTGTATCGCCTTGATCTTCTCTTCATCAATCTTCAGTCCCTGTGAACTCACAACAAAGCCTAAAAATACCAACTGATCAGTGCAGAATACACATTTCTTAAGGTTAGCATAAAGGCCTTCTTGCCTTAAGGCTTTCAAAACCTGTTCTAGGTGTCCCATGTGTTCAGTTAAAGACCTGCTGTAAATCAAGATATCATCAAAGTATACAACCACGAATTTACCAATATAAGGTCAGAGGACCTCATTCATGAGTCTCATGAAGGTACTAGGGGCGTTGGTAAGACCAAACGGCATCACCAGCCACTCGTATAGACCTTGCTTGGTCTTGAAGGCAGTTTTCCACTCATCTCCTTCCTTCATGCGGACTTGATGGTATCCACTCCTGAGATCAATCTTAGAAAACACAACAGAACAACTCAGTTCATCCAACATATCATCTAATCTGGGTATAGGGTACCGATATTTGATGGTTATGTTGTTGATGGCTCGGCAGTCCACACACATGCGCCACGTCCCATCCTTCATAGGCACTAGTAAGACCGGGACCGCACAGGGACTAAGGCTCTCGCGGATGTAGCCTTTGTCCATGAGATCTTGGACCTGCCGCTCCAGCTCCTTGGCTTCCTCAGGGTTGACATGGTAAGCAGCTCGGTTTGGTAGTGGCGCGCCGGGTACAAGGTTGATCTGATGTTCTATGCCACGGACAGGGGGTAAACCGGCTGGAATCTCATCAGGAAAGACATCCTTGTAACGTCCCATGAGGTCTTGTACTACGTCCGGTACTTCAGGAGCTTCTAGACCTGCAAAGCAACCTTCCTTAAAGATCATTAGTAGCACCTGTGTCTCATGTTGTAATGATTTAAGCACTTGTCCGGAAGTCATGTAAAGGTTAGTGTTACTTACCTGGCCGGACTGCGTCATGGCCTTTTGCATATCATGAACTTCTTGAGGGCTGAGAGGTGCTAGGCTGTGCTTCCTGTTGTTGTGGACGAAGCTATAGATGTTAATGCGTCCATGGTGAAGAGTCTCCTTGTCAAACTGCCACGGCCTTCCTAGAAGTATATGGCCGGCTTGCATGGGCACAACATCACACTTGACCTGGTCTTGGTACTTGCCAATACTGAATGACACAACAACTTGTTCGGCAATCTTGAGCTCAGTCTCATCATTGAGCCATTTGAGACGGTATGGCCGAGGATGGGCAGTTTTTACCAGCCCTAGCTTATCAACAAGATACTTGCTAGCCACGTTAGTACAAGATCCGCCATTTATGATCAAACTACATACCTTGTGATCAACACTACATCTTGTGTGAAAGATGTTCTCCCGCTGGATGGTCTCTGGATCAAAGAGGGTACTAAGAGCTCTCCGGGTCACTAGCAGCTCGCCGGTCTCCGGGTAGTCGGTTACTTCTTCATCAGAGATCACTGCCGCGGCCTCTGCCTCATCTTGGGATTCATACTCGCCATCCCCCTTTAGGACCATCACTCGTTTGTTTGGACAATCCCGAGCGTAGTGGCCCTTGCCCTGACACTTATAACAAATGATATCACGGGTACGCAATGTTTGGGCTTGAGTCTTACCCTGCTCCGGTTTGGATGCATTAGACGATTCAGCCTGGTTTGTCTTGAATCGGCTCTCAATCTCAATCGTCTTGCTCTTGTCACCTTGCTTTGAGCCCGGTTGAGTCCACGCAGGTTTGCTGCGGTTGGTGCTGGCCGTCTTGCGCTTGATGTGCTGCTCGGCTTGCGTAGCAAAGTGCAGCAGGTCATTGAAGTCTTCATACTGTTGCCTCTCCACCTTGCGGGCAATGCGGTCTTGCAGCCCTTCCAGAAATTGGGACATCATTGTCTCTTCGGGCTCGTCGGTCTCAAGCTTATTCCTAAGTGCCTCGAACTCCTCAAAGTACTCCTCCACAGTCTTAGTTCCCTGCGTAAGTATACGAAAACGTTTTAGGACATCACGCTGGTAGTAAGATGGAATGTACCTCGCACGAAGCTTGGTCCGCATCTCGGTCCAATTACGTGCTCTCCACACTGGCCCGGACTTGGCAACGTCTCGATCCCACCACGAAAGAGCATTGTCCGTCAGCTGGGCTGCTGCTAGGGCAACCTTCTTGGCCTCACTATATCGGTAATAGTCGAAGATGTACTCCATGCGCTTCTCCCACACGATGTAGGCATCCGGATCAACCTTGCCAGCAAACGTTGGGGGATGAAGCTTCAGCGCCTTGCCTCCCAACCAAGGCTCTTCCTCCTCTCGGTCTCGACCTCCTCTACGGTCGCGGCCTCCTCCTACTTGGGCCCGGGGTCCTCGCGCGTTCCTCCTCCCACCCCGGTTTGGCCTCTCTTCGTCCTGACTGCGCGTATCATCGGTACTGTCCTCGTCCGACTCAGTGTCATGCGGGTCAGGCTGATTCCTTCCTGGTGGCCGAGGTCCGTTGGGTATGCCTCCCTGCCGTAGCTGAGTAAGCTCGGCGGTTATAGCCCTAAGGCTCGCCCTCAACTCTTCATTGTCGGCTAGGAGCTGAGCGTTTATGGCCGCTTGATCTTGACCTACATCTCCCATAGTTTCTCTGAAAAGATACTCAAAGAAAAATTAGAGGCAAGAGGGATTAAATAGTAGCTTGGGGTCGGATACTTGAGTATCGACCAAGGTTAAAAGTAAATGCTAAAATTTATGAATAAAATCGAATCAAGTTGAAAAAGGAAAGATGAATATTTTTTTCTGATTTTCGAAAATTTGGAAAGAAAGTAAAACTTCTTTTAATTTTTTTTTTTTAAATGCAAAATCGAAAACTTGGAGAACAATCCGAAAAATTAAAAAAAAAGGAAAGTAAATATTTTTTTTTTGAATTGTGACGGCTAGGGTTCAAGCAACTGAGTTTCGCAGGAAACTTCAGCTCTGATACCAAAATGTTGTAGGCATGGGTCGGAGGGTCGAACGGACGGACGGACGGACGGACGGATGGACGGATGACCGATCCGCGGTTCAGCCTTGCCTCGGATGGATGGTACTGGCCGGCTCGTCTCTTGCTTGTGGTCGTGCCTGAAACAGATATGAACTTTCAGCTTGTTTTCAATAGGAACAAGAACAGAAACAAGTTATGATTCTTTTTGGTTTTTATGGATTGGATGAATGAAATCTAAAAACAAAAGATAGAGAGAAGAGTAGATTGGCGGATGGGATCTGCTGCTGGACGTATGTCTCTCTCAACAAGATGCCTAGGTTGGTTAGGAAGATAGATATGGATCCGGCTCTTGCTGGACGTATGTCTCTCTCAAGATTCGGACAAGGAATGGAATGGATCGATGGACGCCACAAAGAACAACGGATCGGCTCTTTGATAAGTCACACGGCTGCTCTCAATGGTTTCGCACAACTGAAAGACTTAGGGTTTTCTTTGCTAAAGCAAAAACGTTTTTTCATAAAAGAGTTAGCCGAAAAGTTGGCAAATACAAGGGTTTAAATAGATGTTCCTTACTGGGCTTTAAAGATAAAAAGGGCCTAGACAAATGGCCAAAGTCTTAACCGAAATAAAATAAAGAAAACAATAGACCGGTCGCGGTTTGAGATGTCCGGATCAGAACTCATAGTATGCTTGCTTGTTGCCTCATTAAAACCTTTCGGGAAAACCCAGTGGGACAAAACCTCGATAAGGAAAAAGAGTACAACACATGTAAGACCCGAACCCTGGCCTCTAGACCTGATGGAGTCCGCAGGCTTACTTATTAATTTCTTTGCTTGTTTGATCCATTTTTAAGTCTATTAGTTACTAAGTCATATTCGAACATGAGGTTCATGAACAAAGGAACAGATTGCACAGCGGAATAACAATGTATAAACTTTGTATTACTTAGAAATATGAGATTCAATACACAACTTCTTAACAGACTCATAGACAATCACTAGTTCATCCCTAGCATCATCTAACCACACGTTACACAGCCTCTCACTGACCGAGCCTTCACGGCTCCTTGGCTTGACCAGAACCATCCTTAGTTCCTGAAAACCTCAACCAGATAAGCATTAATCATAACCGAGAATAGAACGGATTGATTCTACAAGAATAGAACGGATTGATTCTACAAGGCTTGGTTGGTTCTAGAAACTTAGATAATCCTAAGTCATTCAACCAACCACCCCTTGACTTAGAATCAGATAGATAGTCCAGAATAGATAAACAGAACACACGAACAGATCCGGATCGTCCCCAAAGACCAATCCGTCTATCCGGATAGAATCTAGGTGCGACCGGCCAATGGAGTCCGGCTCAATGGCCCAACGGACTCCCTTACCTGATCCGGCCTTAGGCCTGGATCCAATCGGCCTAGTAAGCCTCAAGCCTAATCCGGAAGGCTTAGCAACCGGTCAGACCTTGCGACTCTACCTTGGCTTAGACAAACCGTGACCTTGTCTTAACTAGACAAGCCATAGGCTGATCCATAAGGATCGGTCCTAACCTGTCCCGAAAGACACCGTTTGGAACATGCACCCTTTGGCCAATCGTGCCTCTTGGTCCTCGTACCTTTTGATGTTCGCAACCTTTGGTAACTCGTACCTTTGGTCCCTGACACCCTTTGGCAACTCACAACCTTTGGACACTCATGACTCTTGACAACTCGTGCCCTTTGGGTCATTCCCAACCGTTCGTCCTAACCGCCCAGTCTTGGTGCGATCGGATCATCCGTCTAACCGACCCGTGTCTAGGCTAGCGGTCTGGTTATGTTCGGCCAAAGCCTAGGGACGTGTCCCTTGGACTCAACCAACACAACCTTTCGTGTTTAACCAGAGAGAAGAGAAGAGAAACGAATTGAAATAGATAAGGAGAGCCGGATGGGACTTAGGAACCGAGCAGAGCCGCGGTGCGGTCGCATGGACCGTCCGTTCGGTCTGATGGAGCCACGGCCCATCACATACCTTGTGAACCACGTCTGGGTTCTCCATGCTCTTCTCCTTGTCTTGATCTCCCATTCTTGACCGGAGTTAGTTCTCAAACGATCAGAGTCGCCGGAACACAACACCACCACAATCGGCCTTTCTCTTGGCCGGAACTCTCTCTTTCTCTCTTTCTTTCTCTCTACGTTTTTCTCTGAGTATTTTACTCTGGAATTGGATAATGAAATCGACCAGAGAGCCCCCATATTTATAAAACGAGGGGGTAAGTCTTGCCCCACGAACAGGCACGACTTGCTAGCGAATGGGCACCATCGGCCAAGAGTTGCCCCCTTTCGGCCACTTGCATCCCTTCGCCCTTTCTGATTGGGTTTGGGGTCGGCCACAAGCCCAACCCACGCCCCAGGCCTCCTGGACACAGCCCACGGCCTTGCCCAAGGACCCAACAGCCCATGGCCTCATGGCCGGACCTCACAGCCCGCCACTGACCCGGACCCGGACCATCGGCCTAAAGCCCGGACAGTCCGTCTAGCTGAGATGAGCTGACTCTCAGCTGCCTCAGCTGAGTGAGCTAGTAGTCCAGCTCCCAGACGACCTTGACCATCTGGACCGTCTTCCTTCCTTGTTGCTTTTTCCATCCTATCTATCTATGATTCGAACTGGCCTCGTTTCCAGGTTAGTTTCTTACCAAGATCGTCTGGAATGGCAGGAAGAGCGATGTCTTGGTCCGTCAAACATTTCCGAAGTTTGGAGACGTGGAACACATTATGAAATGCGTCCATCTTGGCCGGTAAGTCCAACTTGTAGGCCACATCCCAACTCTTTCAATGACCTTGAACGGCCCCAAGGATCTCGGGTCTAACTTCCGTCTCCCGGAAATTCGGACTCGTCCTTTGAAGGTAATCATTTTGAGATACACCAAGTCACCTACTTGAAACTCGAGATCTTTCCTTCTTCGATCTGCATAGTTTCTTTTTGCGATCTTGTGCCTGTCTCATCTTGTCCCTCAAGAACTTGATCTTTTCGGTTGTCTCTTCGACAATCTCCAGACCAATTATGCTGCGTTCCCCAACTTGGGTCCAGCATAAGGGTGTCCTGCATGGACGCCCATACAGAGCTTCGTATGGCGACATGCCAATACTACTATGGAAACTATTGTTGTAAGAAAATTCTACCAGAGGTAGTGTTTCTCCCAGGAATCACCCCAGTCTAAGACCATGCTCGCAACATATCTTCCAATGTCGGATCGTACGTTCAGACTGTCCATCCGTCTGTGGGTGATAGGCTGTACTCATGTCACTCTTGTTCCTAAGGCCTTTTGGAAAGCCTTCCAGAAGTAAGATGTGAACCTTGAATCCCTATCTGAGACTATGCTTGCCGGCACACCATGTAGTCGGACGATCTCATCAATGTACTTAGTACAATCTGATCTACCCCATCCGACTTCTTGATAGCCAGGAAGTGTGCTGATTTGGTTAGTCGATCAACCACAACCCAAACCGCATCTTTCTTATTCCTTGTGGTAGGGAACCCGGTCACAAAGTCCATTGTGATGTGATCCCATTTCCATTCCGGAATAGGCAAGCTTTGTAAAACCCACTAGGCACCTGATGTTCTGCTTTGATGAGTTGGCAAGTGGAACACTTGGCCACCCATTCCGCTACATCTGCCTTCATACGGATCCAATGATAAAATTCTTAAGGTTCTGGAACATCTTGGTCGCACCAGGATGAACCGAGAATCTGGACTTATGAGCCTCCCTCATAATCTCTTCCTTTAGACTCCTATCATTAGGAACACTGATCCGACCGTTTACTAGGATGGTACCATCCTTTGCAATCTGGTACTCCGTCCTATCATTCTGAGCAACCTTATTCAGGTTCTCGTCCTGACCTTGAGCCAACCGGATTCGAGTAAGCAGGTCGGCTTGGTTAACCGCCTCCAACCCCAAAGCTTCGGTTGCGTAGTCAGCACATTCAGCCGCAGAGCACGGACCATACCGTCCAGGTCGTCCGCCTCCCGTTCGGCCGATACATCAGCCCTCTTCCGGCTCAAAGCGTCTGCTACCAGATTAGCCTTTCCCGATAGTAGGTGATGTCCAAATCGTAGTCAGCTACGAATTCCATCCACCTCCTCTGCCTTAAGTTTAACTCAGGCTGGGTGAATATATACTTAAGACTCTTATGGTCCGTAAGTATCTGACTTTGGCGCCATACAAGTATGATCGCCAAATCTTTAAGGCGAATACTACCGCAGCCATTTCGAGATCATGGGTGGGGTAGTTTCCCTCATGTTTCCTCAACTGCCTGGACGCATAGGCAATGACCTTTCCCATGCTGGGTCAATACGCAACCTAGCCAGTGATGGACGCGTCCGTATAGACCACATATGGTTGATCGGCCTCCGGAAGCACTAGGACGGGTGCGCTAGTCAGCATGTTCTTAAGTGCGGAGAAACATTCCTCACACTCTTCAGCCCATGTGAACTTAACGTCCTTCCCAGTCAACCGCGTCATAGGCTGAGCCAAGCTTGCGAATCCTTTCACAAACTTTCTATAGTAACCTGCCAGCCCTAAGAAGCTTCTGACTTCCGTAGCACTGCGTGGTCGGGGCCAATCCTTGATTGCCCTGATCTTCTCTGGATCCACCGAGATGCCCTGATCGGAAACAATATGGCCGAGGAACCCAATACTCTTCTGCAAAAGCTACATTTACTGAGTTTAGCATAGAGTTTGTGTTCTCGTAATCGTTCCAGCACGGCTCTCAAGTGTTTCCTATGAGATTCCTCATCCTTGAATAAATTAGGATATCATCAATGAAGATGATCACGAATTCATCCAAGAAATCTCGGACACGCTGTTCATCATTTTCATGAAAGCGGCAGGTGCATTGGTCAGACCGAACGGCATCACTACGAACTCGTAATGACCGTACCTGGTCCTAAATGCCGTCTTCCTAATATCATTTGGCTCTATAGGATCTGATGATACCCTGAAGCCAAATCAATCTTGGAAAACCACTTGGCTCCTTTGAGTTGATCCAACAGCTCGTCTATCCTGGGCAACGGGTACTTGTTCTTCACAGTGACCCTGTTCAACCCTCGATAGTCGATGCACAGACGCATGCTACCATCCTTCTTTTCACAAAGAGGACTGGTGCACCCCAAGGGGAGCTACTTGGCCGTATGAACCCCTTGTCAAGCAATTCTTCCAATTGCTTCTTTAGCTCGGCCATCTCGGCCGGAGCCATCCGGTACGGACTCTTGGACAGCGGAGCTGTCCCTGGCTCTAGTTCAATCGTAAATGGATCCGACCTATCAGGGGGGACACCCTGAGGTACCTGGAACACATCTGGGAACTTCGACACCAACGAATCCTCTGAAAGGTCTTTCAGACAGACAGAACTGCCCGGCTCTGGTAGTTGTAATTGTAGCCAAAAAGGACTGACAACCCTGTTCCAACATCCGAATCGCTCGAACTGCTGAAACCACTACTTTCTCTTGAGCCGGACACAGACATTGGTACTGGATCGGTCGAAGCCCAGTCTCCAATTGCACACGACCTCTATGGCAATCGAGAGTGGCCCGATACTTTCCCAACCAGTCCATACCTAGGATCACTTCGTGATTCTTTAGGTGGACACAGACCAAATCCACAGGGAATACCTTTCCCTGTATTGACACTGGGATATTTGACATGAGACCTAGTGAGTTCATGGCTTGCCCTCCGGCCGCCCTCACTATCCCAAAATTATCTCCAGCGTCCAGACAGAACAGACCCTTTCCGACCAGTCCCGGACTCACAAAACTATGTGTAGCCCGTGTCGAAAAGTACGTGGGTTTCCACACCACCAATCATGAGGGTTCCTAACAGAGACCCTCATCAGAATCCCCTAGACATTCTAGGTTCCATACCAAGCATTTTCTACTTGAATGTAAAAAGAAAAATTTAGGATTACCAGAGATCGAATCAACGATCCAGAAGCGCCGTCGTCCCGGACAGCTCATACACCCTTGTTGTTGTGGTCGGCCTACTCTGGGTCGACTTGCCTGTGTCTCCACGGCCCTTCCCTTGTCCTCCTTGTAGCTTAGGACAGTCCGACTTGTAGTGTCCAGTCTTGCCACATAGGAAGCAAGTCACGGAGCCGCTGCCACTGGACTGGTCTGAGAATCGGTTTGGTCGAGTGCAGTTTTGGATCGTGTGATCCATGCTGCCACATCGCACACAAGCCCCCATGGCCTTCCAGCACTCACCGGGATGATTCTTTCCACACTTGGGACATGTAGGTCGGCCACCAGAGGTCTTACCTCCGTCCACCTGGTCCCACTTCCTCTTTTTATCATTTGTTTTGCCCGACGGGCCAGACTGTGACTTAGCCTTAAGCTTAGCTTCTTCAGCCAAGTTAGACTCTAGCAAAGCCACCCGTTCCACCAGTTCTCCGACGGTGTTGAAAGTGCGGATCGAGCAATGGGTCTTCAGTTCGGGCCTTAGGCCTCGGATGAACCTACGGACCTGGACTGCCTCGTCCTCCAGCTCTCTTCCAACAAACCGTCTGAGCCGGTTGAACTCTTCTTCGTACTCTCGTACGGTCCTGCGGCCTTGGGCCAAATCTAGAAACTGAGCTTCCAGACGATCCCAAGCCTCAGCAGGGAAGTATTTGCGGTTGGAATTCAACTTCAAAGTCCGCAAAACTTTCCAGACTCCCATTGGTGCGCTTGTCCACTGCAAGCCACCAGTTATGCGCGTCCCCTTCCAGGAAGTGAACCGCAATGTCGCGTCTGTAATCCACTGGACAGCGAGTTGATTGAAAGTTTCGGACCAGCCTACTCCTCCACTCGTCTGCCACAATAGGGTCGGTGCTACCGGAGAAATGCTTCGTACCCAACCTGGATAAATGTTGAAGCAGACTCAGATAGTCCACCTTCTTTTCAGACTTTTCCGGTGGATCGATCTCGATCACCTCAACCGTTTCCACAACTGGACCATTGGTGTTGGGGGTGGTCGTAGCCACAGGCGTAGCCTGGCCAACCGAGGAGTTCACTAGTGGCGTGAACAGTTGCGCCATAGCCGCAACCTGAGTCCCCATTACCTTCATGGCCTCTAACAAGTCCTCTTTGGACAGTGTTGCGGGCACATTACGCGTCCCCTTCCAGGAAGTGAACCGCAATGTCGCGTCTGTAATCCACTGGACAGCGAGTTGATTGAAAGTTTCGGACCAGCCTACCTCCTCCACTCGTCTGCCACACATAGGGTCGGTGCTACCCTACCGGAGAATGCTTCGTACCCAACCTGGATAAATGTTGAGCAGACTCAGATAGTCCACCTTCTTCTCAGACTTTTTCCGGTGGATCGATCTCGATCACCTCAACCGTTTCCACAACTGGACCATTGGTGTTGGGGGTGGTCGAAGCCACAGGCGTAGCCTGGCCAACCGAGGAGTTCACTAGTGGCGTGAACAGTTGCGCCATAGCCGCAACCTGAGTCCCCATTACCTTCATGGCCTCTAACAAGTCCTCTTTGGATAGTGTTGCGGGCACATTAGCCGTTCCATCAGCCACTCTCTCATGCTGGTCACCATCACGGTTAGCGTTTGAGGATTCCACTTCCTCATCACTCTCCCGATGTTCCTGACCATCCTGTTGCGTCCCCGTAAGATTAGCCTGATCAGTTGGGAACACGTCTCTAGTGTCAGCTGCGGCTGGATCGGTTTGCAATCCGGATAGATTGGTCCCGTCCATGGCCACTTGACTAGACTGACCGGCTGTTTTCTTACTCTTTCGGGATTTTCCCGATTTGCTTTTTCCAGCCTAAGGATTCAGACAAGTTAGTAAAAAACACCTAACATAAACAAATCAAAACAATCCCTAGACTAAGCAATCAAACCTCACTGTGAGACCTAATCAGCTGGCTGCGTGTGTGTGTGTGTGTGGACTGCCTAACCAAACTATCCTAGAATCAAGCATGCTCTGATACCAACTTGTAAGACCCGAACCCTGGCCTCTCGACCTGATGGAGTCTGCAGGCTTACTTATTAATTTCTCTGCTTGTTTGATCCATTTTTAAGTCTATTAGTTACTAAGTCATATTCGAATATGAGGTTCATAAACAAAGGAACAGATTGCACTGCGGAATAAAAATGTATAAACTTTGTATTACTTAGAAACATGAGATTCAATACACAACCTCTTAACAGTCTCATAGACAATCACTAGTTCATCCCTAGCATCATCTAACCACACGTTACACAGCCTCTCACTGACCGAGCCTTCACGGCTCCTTGGCTTGACCAGAACCATCCTTAGTTCCTGAAACCACAACCAGATAAGCATTAATCATAACTGAGAATAGAACGTATTGATTCTACAATGCTTGGCTTGGTTCCTAGAACTTAGATCAACCTCAGTCAACATAATCATAAACCGTATGAACCTACCTACCGTATCCTAAGTCATTCAACCAACAACCACCCTTGACTTAGAATCAGATAATAGTCCAGAATAGATAAACAGAACACAAACGAACAGATCCGGATCGTCCCCAAAGACCAATCCGTCTATCCGGATAGAATCTAGGTGCGACCGGCCAATGGAGTCCGGCTCAATGGCCCAACGGACTCCCTTACCTGATCCGGCCTTAGGCTGGATCCAATCGGCCTAGTAAGCCTCAAGCCTAATCCGGAAGGCTTAGCAACCGGTCAGACCTTGCGACTTTACCTTGGCTTAGGCAAACCGTGACCTTGTCTTAACTAGACAAGCCATAGGCTGATACATAAGGATCGGTCCTAACCTGTCCCGAAAGACACCGTTTGGAACATGCACCCTTTGGCCAATCGTGCCTCTTGGTCCTCGTACCTTTTGATGTTCGCATTGGTAGCTCGTACCTTTTTGTCCCTGGCACCCTTTGGCAACTCACAACCTTTGGACACTTATGACTCTTTACAACTCGTGCCCTTTGGGTCATTCCCAACCGTTTGTCCTAACCGCCCAGTCTTGGTGCGATCGGATTATCCGTCTAACCGACCCCTGTCTAGGCTAGCGGTCTGGTTATGTTCAGCCAAAGCCTTGGGACGTGTCCCTTGGACTCAACCAACATAACCTTTTGTGTTTAACCAGAGAGAAGAGAAGAGAAACGAATTGAAATAGATAAGGAGAGCCGGACGGGACTTAGGACCGAGCAGAGCCGCGGTGGTCGCATGGACCGTCCGTTCGGTCCTGATGGAGCCACGGCCTTCACAATACTTTGTGAACACGTCTGGGTTCTCCAAGCTCCTCTCCTTGTCTTGATCTCCCATTCTTGACCGGAGTTAGTTCTCAAACGATCAGCGTCGCCGGAACACAACACCACCACATCGGCCTTTCTCTTGGCCGGAACTCTCTCTTTCTCTCTTTCTTTCTCTCTACGTTTTTCTCTGAGTATTTTACTCTGGAATTGGATAATGAAATCGACCAGAGAGCCCCCATATTTATAGAAACGAGGGGGTAAGTCTTACCCCACGAACAGGCACGACCTTGCTAGCGAATGGGCACCATCGGCCAAGAGTTGCCCCCTTTCGCCACTTGCATCCCTTCGCCCTTTCTGATGGTTTGGGGTCGGCCACACAAGCCCACCCTCGCCCCAGGCCTCCTGGACACAGCCACGGCCTTGCCCAAGGACCCAACAGCCCATGGCCTCATGGCCGGACCTCACAGCCCGCCACTGACCCGGACCCGGACCATCGGCCTAAAGCTGGACAGTCCGTCTAGCTGAGATGAGCTGACTCTCAGCTGCCTCAGCTGAGTGAGCTAGTAGTCCAGCTAGTGGAGCTGACTTAGTAGGGACTGAGCTGGAGTGAACTGAACCTAGCTTATTTGAGCTGGACGCGAACTACTCGTCCACTTTGTCCTAGCTACCGTCTTACTCGTCCTAGCTGTCTCTTAGCTTGTATAAGGTTAAGTCTAAGTTTCCTTATATCCTTAACCTTCTTTCTCGACCATGAACACTTGCCTTGATGTCTTAAGACTGGCTTGTACGTTTCCTCGCAACCGGGCCGTCCCAACAATCCTATTCAGGATTGGGGGCGTGACATGGCCCTTCCCGTGGACTGTTTGGGTGCTTTTGGCCCACGTGGGGTGTCTGTTCAGTACACACAGGACGTACGTGGGTGTCCGCCAGCACACACAGGACGTCTGTGGCTTTCCATCAGCACACACAGGACGTCCGTGGCTGTCTGTGTGTGTGTCCGTGTGTGTCCGTCTGCACACACAGGACGTCTGTGTCTATCCATCAGTACACATATCAGCACGTTGGTCCTTGGACTCAGCATGATACCCTTCCCATGGACTGTTCGGGTTATTTGGGCCCACGTGGGCTGTCTGTTCAGTACAGACAGGACATCCGTGGGTGTTCGCCAGCACACACAAGACGTCTATGGCTGTCCGTGTGTGTTCTTCTGTGTCCGTCAGAACACACAGGAAGTCCGTGGCTGTCCATCAGTACACATATCAGCACGTTGGTCCTTGGACTCAGCACGCTGGCCCTTCCCGTGGATTGTTTTTTTGATTTTGGACCACGTGGGCTGTCTGTTCAGTACACACAGGACGTCCGTGGGTGTCCGCCAGTACACACATGACGTCCGTGGCTGTTCGTGGCTGTCCGTCAGCACACACAGGATGTCCGTGGCTGTCCATGTGTGTCTGTGTGTGTCTGTGGGTGTCTGCCAGCACACACATGACGTCTGTGGCTGTCTGTCAGCACAGACAGGACGTCCGTGTGTGTCCGTCAGCACACACAGGACGTCTGTATATCAAAACAACAAGGCATTTGCACAAAACATTCGCTTTATTTATTTTATATAATATTTGGTTTACAATACATAAAATATTATACAAGTAGTGGCATGCCAAGAAAGCAAAAGTACATACTTATAGTCTGAAAGGGTCGTAAGCAAAAAGATGCAAATCTACACCAGCCAGCCTAGCCTCCCGCGCCTTCAACAAGCTCAGTACTGGTCACCTGAAAACAACAACGAGTGAGGAGTGAGTAATCTAGCATTACTCAGCGAGTTACAATCCCCAACTAACAAATACAACCCCTCCCTATCCCACCCCAAACAATCTAAAGCGAGAGGTTCACCTAACAACACAATCCAATAACAATAAGCAATATCTGAAATACGCAGCGGTAAAAGATAGCAAGATAACTAGCATTATGCTAATTACTAGCTCATCACCAAACTCAAACTCGATTTCAACCAGGGTTTAACAACCCAAAACACGATATAATATATATATCAAACTCGGGCCCTGGTGACATTATGTTCCTCCTTCACTATCGGCAATATCCTATCTTCCTACCACAAAGGCCAAAAGAAGGAACTTTCAACCGACCGTGGCCCACTGTCCTTCGGGTCACCACGCGACAGCCCACAGTCCTTCGGGTCATTGCCACATTACACCGTCGTGTAATCACTCAGCCATAGGACATGACCCCGTCTATCTGAGTCTTCCCGATCCAGCGAATAAGGGGTTTCCTTGAACCCACCGGGTACAAGGTCTGAAGGAACACTAACTCACCCCAATATGCCTAGCATTGTGGGTTACACAAATGCTTTCGGCCAATATACGACTAATACTAAACCCGGTAATATAACACAAGGTTCCTAGTAATAGTCACCACAAAATCAACACATCTATCTCAAACATGCCTAGCATTGTGGGTTACACAAATGCTATATGGCCAATGTGTGTCCGTCACCACACACATGACATCTGTGGCTGTCCATCAGTACACATATCAGCACTTTGGTCCTTGGACTCAGCACGCTGGCCCTTCCCGTGGACTGTTTGGGTGATTTTTGGCCCACGTGGGCTGTCTGTTCAGTACACACAGGACGTACATGGGTGTCCGCCAGCACACACAGGACGTCCGTGGCTATCCGTGGTTGTCCGTCAGCACACACAGGACGTCCGTGGCTGTCCGTGTGTGTCTGTGTGTGTTTATATGTGTCCGTCAGCACACACTGGACGTCTATGGGAGTCCGTCAGCACACACAGGACGTCCGTCTGTGTCCGTCAGCACACACAGGACGTCCGTGGCTATCCGTGTGTGTCCGTGTGTGTCCGTCAGCACACACAGGACTTCCATGGCTGTCCATCAGTACACATATCAGCACGTTGGTCCTTGGACTCAGCATGCTGGCCCTTCTCGTGGACTGTTTGGGTGATTTTGGCCCATGTGGGCTGTATATTCAGTTCACACAAAACGTCCGTGGGTGTCCGCCAGCACACACATGACGTCCGTGGCTGTTTGTGGCTGTCCGTAAGCACACACTGGACGTCTGTGGGAGTCCGTCAGCACACACAGGACGTCCGTCTGTGTCCGTCAGCACACACAGGACGTCCGTGGCTATCCGTGTGTGTCCGTGTGTGTCCGTAAGCACACACAGGACATCCATGGCTGTCCATCAGTACACATATCAGCACGTTGGTCCTTGGACTCAGCACACTGGCCCTTCCCGTGGACTGTTTGGGTGATTTTGGCCCACGTGGGCTTTCTATTCACTACACACAAGATGTTCGTGGGTGTCCGCCAGCACACACAGGACGTCCGTGGCTGTTTTTGGCTGTCCGTCAGCACACGCAGGACGTCTGTGGCTGTCCGTGTGTGTCTGTGTGTGTCCGTGTGTGTCCGTGTGTGTCTGTCAGCACACACAGGACTTCCGTGGCTGTCAATCAGTACACATTTCAGCCCGCTGGTCCTTGGACTCAGCACGCTGGCCCTTCCCGTGGACTGTTCAGGTGATTTTGGCCCATGTGGGCTGTTTGTTCAGTACATATAGGATGTCCGTGGGTGTCCGCCAGCACACACAAGACGTCCGTGTGTGTCCATCACCACATACAGGACGTCCGTGGCTGTCTGTGTGTGTCCGTGTGTGTTTGTCAGCATACACAGGACGTCCGTGGCTGTCCATGAGTACACATATCAGCACGTTGGTCCATGGACTCAGCACGCTGACCCTTCCCGTGGACTGTTTGGGTGATTTTGGCCCACATGGGCTGTCTGTTCAGTACACACAGGACGTCTGTGGCTGTCCACCAGCACACACAGGACGTCTGTGGCTGTCTGTGGCTGTTCGTCAGCACACACAGGACGTCCGTGGCTGTCCGTGTGTGTCCGTGTGTGTCCGTCAGCACACACAGGACGTCCGTGGCTGTCCTTCAGTACACATATCAGCACGCTGGTCCTTGGACTCAGCACTCTGGCCCTTTCCGTGGACTGTTCGGGTGATTTTGGCCCACGTGGGCTGTCTATTCAGTACACAGAGGGCGTCCGTGGGTGTCAGTCAGCACACACAGGACGTCCGTGGGTGTCCGTCAGCACACACAGGACGTCTGTGGCTGTTCGTGTGTGTCCGTGTGTGTCCGTGTGTGTCCGTCAGCACACACAAGACGTCTGTGGCTATCCGTGTGTGTCCGTCAGCACACACATGACGTCTGTGGCTGTCCATCAGTACACATATCAGCACTTTGGTCCTTGGACTCAGCACGCTGGCCCTTCCCGTGGACTGTTTGGATGATTTTTGGCCCACGTGGGCTGTCTGTTCAGTACACACAGGACGTCCGTGGGTGTCCGCCAGCACACACAGGACGTCCGTGGCTATCTGTGGCTGTCCGTCAGCACACACAGGACGTCTGTGGCTTTCCGTGTGTGTCCGTGTGTGTCCGTCTGTGTCCGTCAGCACACACATGACGTCCGTGGCTGTCCATGAGTACACATATCAGCACGTTGGTCCTTGGACTCAGCACGCTGGCCCTTCCCGTGGACTGTTTGGGTGATTTTGGCCCACGTGGGCTGTCTGTTCAGTACACACAGGACGTCCGTGTGTGTCCGTCAGCACACAAAGGACGTCTGTGGCTGTCCCATCCACGTGTGACACTCGGCCTTGGTGATCAAGCCAAGTTCAACCGAGCCCACCACATTCTGGACCACAACCGCTTAGTGGTATATCAATCAACCATATATATATATATATATATATATATATATATATATAAATCAATCAGCCATATATATATATATATATATACACCTAGGGCCCAACATAATCATTCTTTCTCCACATAAGGGACACCGGCAATCCCTTCACTATTACACCACACAGGCGTAGACGCATGGGAATCGCCCGGTCACGGTCCTCAAGCGGAATCGCCATGCCCCAGTCCTCTATCGGACTCGCCGGGGGCTGTCACATCCACGTGTGACACTCGGCCTTGGTGATCAAGCCAAGTTTAACTGAGCCCACCACTTTCTGGACCATGACCGGCTTAGTGGTACCATTTGAGGAAGCAATGACCTGCAAACTACTACTAGAACCACCACGAGGTTCTCACACAACAGTACCAACACGAGGTACACACTATAACAACATATAATAATCACACATTCATAATAATCCGGGTGCTTAGACTAGTTTTGCTATCCACTTAGCCCAGACATCGTCTCAAGCCTCGGATCCACAAACTGACACCTAGACCGGTCCGGTTATCCTAGCTCGGAAGCCGTCTCTGATGTCAAGAACCTGCATTAAAAATTCATTAACAAACAATTAACCGTGACTCACAGTGATTGACCGATGTGGCTTGACTTTCTGATTCTGGAAGTTGACCAAATCCTTTTTCTCCCCTCCAAATCTACGTCTTGGTACCGTGATGCTAAATCCCAAAATCCAACGTTGATGTCTTGAATGGACTAGTCTGGACTGATCAGAACTCGTAAAGAACCTTCCTTCACTTCTGGACAGTCTTTCGGAACTTCTCGACAGTTTATCTGTCTTCGAAAAATGTCTATACTTCTAAATCACCTAACTTTTTTCTCTTTCTCTCTCTAAGCCACGTTTTGGAGTTTCCTTGGTGTGTCTGAATGAGTAAAATTGAACCAGGGTAGCTGGGTATATATAGAAGTTGCCGGCCAATAAGAATAAGCCACTCGATCGCCTGTGTGTCATCCTCCATGCTTCCGGTCGCATGTGTGGCGACATATGGGCGTCCACATGCCCTGTTGCATGCTCTCTAGCCATGCAAGAAGATACCTCCACGTCCACTTGCCTTTCAGCATGTATGGTGTTCATGCATCGCGACACACGGGCCTCTGCATGTCGGTTCGCATGCGCAGATCGCAGGTATTGCGACACTCAGCAGTTTAAATGGTTGACACCACGTCCTGATCCCTTAGATTAAGCCACCTCGAGCTTCTCGGTCGATTTACGCGATTTCGGGCCTTTTGGTGAATTTTCGTCCCGCGATCAATCTCGAATATTTTTCCGCTCCCGACCTGATGAGCTGAATATTTTTCCGCTCCCGAGCCTTTGGCTTCTCTGAGAAATTCCATAAAACCAAGATGGGGTATTACATCTGTGGCTGTCCGTGGCTGTCCGTCAGCGCACACAGGACATCCGTGGATGTCTGTGTGTTTCCGTGTGTGTCCGTGTGTGTCTGTCAGCACACACAGGACGTTCGTGGCTGTCCATCATTACACATAGCAGCACGTTGGTCCTTGGACTCAGCACGCTGACCCTTCCCGTGGACTGTTCGGGTGATTTTGGCCCACGTGGGCTGTCCATTCAGTACACACAGGACGTTGTGGGTGTCCGCCAGCACACACAGGATGTCTGTGGCTGCCCGTGTGTGTCCGTGTGTGTCCGACAGCACACACAGGATGTCCATGGCTGTCCATCAGTACACATATTAGCACATTGGTCCTTGGACTCAGCACGCTGACCCTTCCCGTGGACTGTTCGGGTGATTATGGCCCACGTGGGTTATCTGTTCAGTACACACAGGACGTCCGTGGGTGTCCGTCAGCACACATAGGACGTCCGTGTGTGTCCGTCAGCACACACAGGAGGTCCTTGGCTGTCCGTGTGTGTCCGTGTGTGTCCGTCAGCACACACAGGACGCCTGTGGCTGTCCATCAGTACACATATCAGCACGTTGGTCCTTGGACTCAGCACGCTGACCCTTCCCATGGACTGTTCGTTTGATTTTGGCCCACGTGCGCTGTCTGTTCAGTACACACAGGACGTCCGTGGGTGTCCGTCAGCACACAGAGAACGTCTGTGTATGTTCGTCAGCACACACCGGACGTCTGTGGCTGTCCGTGTGTGTCCGTCAGCACACACAAGACGTCCGTGGCTGTCCATCAGTACACATATCAGCATGTTGGTCCTTGGACTCAACACGCTGGCCCTTCCCGAGGACTGTTTGGGTGATTTTTGGCCCACGTGGGCTGTCTGTTCAGTACACACAGGATGTCGGTGGGTGTCCGCCAGCACACACAGGATGTCTGTGGCTGTCTGTGGCTGTTCGTCAGCACACACAGGACGTCTGTGGCTGTCCGTGTGTGTCCGTCAGCACACACAGGACGTCCGTGGCTGTCTGTGTGTGTCCGTCAGCACACACAGGACGTCCATGGTTGTCCGTCAGCACACACAGGACGTCCGTGGCTGTCCATCAGTACACATATCAGCAAGTTGGTCCTTGAACTCACCACGCTGGCCACTTCTCGTGGACTGTTTGGGTGATTTTTGGCCCACGTGGGCTGTCTGTTCAGTACACACAGGACGTCCGTGGGTGTTCGCCAGCACACACAGGACGTCTGTGGCTGTCCGTGGCTGTCCATCAGCACACACAGGACGTCTGTGGCTGGTCGTGTGTGTCCGTGTGTGTCCGTCAGCACACACAGGACGTCTGTGGGTGTCTGTCAGAACACACAGGACGTCCATGTGTGTCCGTCAGCACACACAGGACGTCCGTGGCTGTCCGTGTGTGTCCGTCAGCACACACAGGATGTCCGTGGCTGTCCATCAGTACACATATCAGCACGTTGGTCCTTGGACTCAGCATGCTGACCCTTCCCGTGGACTGTTCGGGTGATTTTGGCCCACGTGGGCTGTCTGTTCAGTACACACAGGACGTCCGTGGGTGTCCGCCAGCACATACCAGACGTTCGTGGCTGTCCGTGTGTGTCTGTGTGTGTCTGTCTGTGTCCGTCAGCACACACAGGACGTCTGTGGCTGTCCATCAGTACACCTATCAGCAGGTTGGTCCTTGGACTCAGCACGCTGGCCCTTCCCGTGGACTACTTGGGTGATTTTTGGCCCACATGGGCTGTCTGTTCAGTACACACAGGACGTTCATGGGTGTCCGCCAGCACACACAGGACGTCTGTTGTCACATCCACGTGTGACACTCGGCCTTGGTGATCAAGCCAAGTTCAACCGAGCCCACCACTTTCCGGACCACAACCGGCTTAGTTGTATATCAATCAACCATTGATATATATATATATATATATATATATATATATATATATCAATCAACCATATATATATATATATATATACTCCTAGGGCCCAACAGAATCATTCTTCCTCCACATAAGGGACACCGACAATCCCTTCACTATTACACCACACAGGCGTAGACTGTGGGAACCGAAATTTGCACTATCGATTTCCGTTTAAATACGGAAACTAGGAAGACCTTAATTTCCCAGAGGACCTGGATATCTGCTAATTACCACACGTCAAGCAATCAGAACACGAGAATAACAACGATAAAGTATAAGAAATCGAAAAAGAGAGCAAAGAAGATCTTATTCCGAATTTGCGTATGAGCGTTTACAACAAGGTATAAACCTGGGCTCAAGAGCTATTGGTGAGATTCCTAGTTCTAGCAACCCTAAGATGGCTAAACCTAATCGAGTCGCAGCTCGAAATAACAAAAACGGAAAAATGCCTAAATTGCTCTAAGTGCTAAGTTTGCTCTGAAAAGTTCTTCCCTATGCTCCTCGCCTAAGACTCCTTATATACTAGCTCCAAGGTCGGTTTACGCTTTTACTCTTCTGTCCTTAAGCCGTCATAGCATAAAAATGGAGATATTCCATTTTTCCCGATCTTCACAGTTATCTTCAAACTTCCGTATTTATCCGCAGAAACTTGACATTTATCCTCCCTTGTGGGCCAAGTGTAAATTGTGCGGTGGTTTACGGGCTTTTGGTTAAGAAATCGTAGGATGGGCCTCAAGTCGTGTCTTGGGTCCCTATGGGCCGTCTTCCGATTCGATATGTTTATTACGATTTCTTTCAATAAAGAACGAACTTTCCACGGTTCTCAACTCGCAAAATTTGATCGATAATTTTGAATAGCGGAAAACATAGACTGAGCTTGCTACGGTATTCGGGAGATAGCATTTGAAGGTTTGACGAGAATGCATGGACTAGTGTCGTCTCGACGTTTCGGAAGAGCTCGGTCGCTACGCAGCGACCGAACTTTGGCTCAAGCCCGGTCGCTACGTAGCGACCGAGCCTTGCTCGGGCTCGGTCACTACATAGCGACCAAGCGGGACGGACGCTCGGTCGCTACATAGCGACCGAGCTTTGGCTCGAGCTCGGTCGCTACATAGCGACCGTGTGGGTTGGATGCTCGGTTGCTACGTAGCGACCGAGATCAGCTCAGACTTGGTTGCTACGTAGCGACCGGTCAGCGTGTAGGTACGGTAGCTACGCAATGATCGAGCTTGGTTCGTTTACTTTGAATCTTCAAGGATACTTCTTCGTAAGAACTTCGTATTGGTTATTTTTTACGAATATTATATCTTTCTTTTTACTACCTCTTTCAGAAATGTGATTTCCGAGGGTTTTTTGGAGATAATTCCGTCGTGACCGTTTTTTACCCCAACAGTTAGCCCCCCAGCCCGTTAGGACCATGAATCGTAGGGTCCTAGCGTGCGGTTAGGCATGTTTGGCAAGTTAGGCGTGTTGGACGGAATTAATATCCGAAAGTCTGAGTTTGAATAGTAAATTCTCATGCCTATAAGAAGGGAGGTAACTTGTTTGTTGGGGTCAAAAATGGTTACGACGGAATTACCATCCGAAAATCCTCAGAGATCGTATTTCCGAAAGGGTTAAAGAAGGGATGTAATTTTTCGTCGAAATAAACTATACGAGGTTATTTCTACGAAGAAGTATTCTTTGGGATTCAAACCAAACGATCGTCCCGCTCGGTCGCTACGTAGCAACCGAGCTCAAGCCAAAGCTCGGTCGCTACGTAGCGACCGAGCAATCGTCCCGCTCGGTCGCTACGTAGCGACCGAGCTCGAGCCAAAGCTCGGTCGCTACGTAGCGACCGAGCGATCGTCCCGCTCGGTCGCTACGTAGCGACCGAGCTCAGCCAAGCTCGGTCGCTACGTAGCGACCGAGCGATCGTCCCGCTCGGTCGCTACATAGCGACCGAGCTCGAGCCAAAGCTCGGTCGCTACGTAGCGACCGAGCGATCGTCCCGCTCGGTCGCTACGTAGCGACCGAGCTCGAGCCAAAGCTCGGTCGCTACGTAGCGACCGAGCGATCGTCCCGCTCGGTCGCTACGTAGCGACCGAGCTCGAGCCAAAGCTCGGTCGCTACGTAGCGACCGAGCGATCGTCCCGCTCGGTCGTCCCGCTCGGTCGCTACGTAGCGACCGAGCTCAGCCAAGCTCGGTCGCTACGTAGCGACCGAGCGATCGTCCCGCTCGGTCGCTACGTAGCGACCGAGCTCGAGCCAAAGCTCGGTCGCTACGTAGCGACCGAGCGATCGTCCCGCTCGGTCGCTACGTAGCGACCGAGCTCAGCCAAGCTCGGTCGCTACGTAGCGACCGAGCGATCGTCCCGCTCGGTCGCTACGTAGCGACCGAGCTCGAGCCAAAGCTCGGTCGCTACGTAGCGACCGAGCGATCGTCCCGCTCGGTCGCTACGTAGCGACCGAGCTCGAGCCAAAGCTCGGTCGCTACGTAGCGACCGAGCGATCGTCCCGCTCGGTCGCTACGTAGCGACCGAGCTCGAGCCAAAGCTCGGTCGCTACGTAGCGACCGAGCGATCGTCCGCTCGGTCGCTACGTAGCGACCGAGCTCAAGCCGAAGCTCGGTCGCTACGTAGCGACCGAGCACTCGTTTCGCTCGGTCGCTACATAGCGACCGGGCTCGAGCCAAAGATCGGTCGCTGTATAGCGATTGAACCTTTCCGAACATCGATACGACACCAGTCCTTGCATTCTCGTCAAACCTTCGAATGCTATCTCCCGAAGACCGTAGCAAGCTCAGTCTATGTTTCCCGCTATTCTAATTCATCGATCAAACTTCGCGGATTAGAAACCGCGGAAAACTCGTAGTAAACGTGTCGAGTCGGAAGACGGCCCAAAGGGACCTAAAACACGACTCGAGGCCCATCCTACGATTTTCCTAACCAAAAGCCCGTGAACCACAGCATGGTTCGCGCTTGGCCCGCGAGGAAGGATAAATGTCAAGTTTCCGCGGATAAATACGGAAGTTTTGAAGATAATTGTGAAGATCGGGAAAAATGGAATATCTCCATTTTTATGCTATGACGGCTTAAGGGCAGAAGAGTAAAAGCGTAAACCGACCTTGGAGCTAGTATATAAGGAGTCCTAGGCGAGGAGCAGAGGAGAGAACTTTTTCAGAGCAAACTTAGCACTTAGAGCGATTTAGGCAACTTTCCGTTTTTGTTATTTCGAGCTGCGACTCAATTAGGTTTAGCCGTCTTAGGGTTGCTAGAACTAGGAATCTCGCCGACAGCTCTCGAGCCCAGGCTTATACCTTGTTGTAACGCTCATACGCAGATTCGGAATAAGATCTATTTTGCTCTCTTTTCGATTTCTTATTTTTATCGTTGTTATTCTCGTGTTCTGATTGCTTGACGTGTGGTAATTAACAGATATCCGGGTCCTCTGGGAAACTAGGGTTTTCTTAGTTTCCTTATTTAAACGGAAATCGACAGTGCGAATTTCGGTTCCCACAGTTTGGCGCTAGAAGGAGGGGGACTTACGGATCAATCTAACCCGCAAAAGCCACACACAGTCAGACATGTCAACCAACGACGCGGATAACGTGCAAACTCCCCTTAACGGAGGCAGCGGCACCGATCTCCACACTCCGGTAGCGGACGTATCTGCGGCCAACGCGCAAGCCAACGCCGCGACTCTCGAGGAGTTTAAAAAGATGTTCGCCACCTATGAAAAAAGGTCGGAAGAACAGGATAAGCTCGTGAATACCTTGACCAAACAGGTTGAAACCTTAACGGCAAGGACCCAAGCTATCCGTCCCCGCGGAACCACCAAAATCCGCGGGAAGAGGCTCGATTTCGCCACCCCACTCGATAGAGCAGGAGTCGCGCGGGAACGACCTTCCGGTCAAAACCCCAGCGAGAAGTCTCCCATCGAGAAGGGGAACTCTGAAAGTCTTCCGCTCCCTGCAAAGGACTCGGAGGATAACGAGCCGAACACATTGACCTGGACCCTAGCGATGTCTCCAACGACAGCGACGAGGATGGCGACAGACATCCAAGAAGGACCAGAAGCCGATCCGCTCGGGAAGGCTCCCCGTTCGAAAAACCAATGACGGAAGAAGAAGAAGTCGCCTATTGGAACGAACAAGAGGAGCTGGCCGAAAGGCAAACCGAGCTCACTCGCAGTAAGCGCCGACAGGCTCGGAAATCCTCTGACGAGACATCGGATATCCGCGATCTCCGCGACTACATCACCAAGACTGCGGCAGAAGTGAGAGCCGTAAAGTCTCAAATCCATCATGCTACTAGTGCCGCCCCCGAGATCGATCGACTGCTGGAAGGAGCTCGAAAGACCCCCTTTACCAATCGCATTTCGGACATGAGGGTGTCCGATCCGGGAAAGATCAAAGTACCGAAGTACGATGGTACGGCCGATCCGAAAGCGCACCTTCAGGCTTTCCACATCGCGATGGGAAGAGCAAGACTGAAGGACGGCGAAAAGGATGCCGGCTATTGCCGCCTGTTCGTCGAAAACCTTGAAGGAGCAGCGCTCGAATGGTTCGCACGCCTTCGTCGCAACACCATCGGGAGTTTTCGACAGCTCGCATCGGAATTCCTCAAACAGTACTCTGTATTCATAGACAGGGAAACCTCCGATGTTGATCTCTGGAGTCTCTCCCAGAGGGAAGACGAACCCCTCCGCGAGTTTATCAGCCGATTCAAATTGATAATGTCCAGGGTCAGCGGGATAAGCGACAAAGTGGCCATCGACGCGCTGAGAAAGACGCTCTGGTACAAGTCGAAATTCAGAAAATGGATAACTCTCGACAAACCGCGAACGATCCAGGACGCCCTCCACAAAGCAACAGACTATATCATAGTGGAGGAAGAAACTAAAGTCTTATCGCAAAAACATAAGCCGGCAAGACCATCCTCGAAAGACGCAGATCCGAAGGGGAAAAAGAAGAACTCTCGTAACGACAAGTACGTCCATCACGAGGGGGAAGATCTCCAAGGGGCGCATAACTATGCGATCAGTTCGGATCAAGGCCGGACCACGGGCAACACATGGACTCGCAATCAAGGGTATGACGAGAACACCTTCTGCGAGTTCCACCAATCCCGAGGACACTCCACGACTAATTGCAAAGTCTTAGGAGCAAGACTGGCCGCGAAGCTGCTCGCTGGAGAGCTTTCGGAAGTAACTAGCGTCAAGGATCTCATCCTCGATTCTGATCGGCCTCCAAAGACGGACAGAAATCCGCCCGCCGAAAAATCTCCTCAACGAAACCAACCTGGGGATAAACGCGGTAGGAAGGCCGGATGACAAAGGGAACGATAACAATCGTCGCAGAGTCAATATGATCATCGGAGGATCTCAATACTGCGGCGATACCGTGTCAGCCATCAAGGCTTACCAACGGAAGGCAGAATCAAGCGCAAAATGGCCTACATGGTCTCCTCCTCGAGACGGCCAAAATTGCTCGATCACCTTCACGGAGGAAGAAGCCGGCGGTATCGACCAACCTCACTGCGACCCTCTCGTCATAGATCTCGTCATACGAGATTTAGAAGTCGGAAGGGTACTCGTCGATACGGGAAGCACGGTCAACGTAATCTTCCGCGACACTCTCAATCGGATGAGTATCGAACTCGGAGAGGTAATTCCGACGCCAAAACCACTCACGGGTTTTTCAGGCGAAGTGTCAATGACTCTCGGGTCAATCCAATTGCCAGTCATGGCCAAGGAGATCACGAAAATCGTCGAATTCGCGGTAGTCGACCATCCCGCTATCTACAACGTGATCATGGGAACCCCATGGCTCAACGCCATGCAGGCAGTTCCGTCAACTTACCACCTGGGTCTCAAGTTCCCAACGCCGAGCGGAGTCGCGGCCATCTGGGGATGCCAAAAACATCGCGACTATGCTTCCTCGCGGAGCATAAGTTAAGGCAAATCACGGCTTCTGCAAATGGCAAACGCGCGAAGATAGATCGATCTTCGGCCAAAAGCACCCCGCACAAGGACGAAGTAAAATCGTCTGTCAACGCAAACGCATCGGACGTCGAAGCTCGACATAAATCCGAAGCCCACGCGACAACTCAACCGGAACATCCGGAAATTAGCGTCGACCCAGCCACGATCGACACGGTCAAGGCGGACATCGCGACACCAACCGCCGAGTAAGAACACTCGCGGCATGAAACAGAACTACGAGATGGCTTGATCCTCGAAAGGGGTACGTAGGCAGCTTGTCAAAAGACGAGTTCAGCTATCCCCCTCTCTAAAAAGGGGGGGGGAGTGGGTGCGTATACTCGTATACTCCCACAATCGCCATTATTGTAATCGAGTTTTTAGAAACATAAAAATTTTTACAATATACACTGTCTTTTTATCGAAAACGCTTACGCTTCAGTTTACGCTCGTCTGCGGCCTCATCCGGCCCAAAAATCGTAAAGATTATCACCTTTCAAACACGCATAATCCTCGAAAATAACTGCGAGACGTCGCAAAAAGTTAAAATTCGAGGACAATGCTAAATAAATTGTCCGAACGCGACCACTAAAAACCTTACACCCCGTTCGTCGATTGGCCCCGACGAACACGCCAGCCGTCTTAAACAAACGCAATCCGATCACTCTTTTGATCTTTAAAAACGTCCAGCACAAGGACAAAAGCGCGCTACAACAAAAATCCGAAATTTTGGTTTAGCACTTCCAGATTCTGAGAAGATGCTCGATTCGTACCATACAAGTCATATAAGCCGAGAACATATCGCGGACTTTAAACCGGTGCGAGTCAGGAAGAAATCGCAACAGGAAAAACGATAGCCGGCTAGTCACCGCACAAACCTAACCGAAAGTAAACCTAGGTCTTGCCCTAAACCCAACGCTCTGGTCTCAAACATCTCAAGGCATGATATCTAAAAGATACGAGATCATAAACCATGCCTCTCCGTTCGTATCTCAATGTTCTCGAAAATCGTAAAGACAGATAAATTTTTACGAAAATCACGAACGAACCAACAGATCGAACGTCTAATTAGAACTACATACGAGACGACAACTCGTATTTACTTCAACCCTACTCAGGAAAAACTCGAAACGAAACATTTATCATATAAATAAACCGCGTAAAGCGGAAAGGGATTCAAAGCCACCAACGGCCAGTCCCGGAAATACAAATACGGCCATCGTGGCCTAAACGAAATCCAAATTCAAAAGGCCACATTCGACCGAAAACAAGGATAACTGATCCATCCCTCATAATCCAAAGTCGAAGTCCCCGGACAACGAAGCACCAAACGCATCCGCAGGACGATCCACTTCCTCGCCACCGCCGTGAAAATCGATCGGGACCTCCTCGGTATCAGGAGAAACCGGGATGGAATCCCAGAACCCTTGAATCCTCTCGTCGATCGGAGGGATAAGCGCCTCAGCGTGGGCACGGTCACTCATCCCACTCTTCATCAAGCTCATTTCTTCTTCAAACACATAGTCGTCGGCTTGCGTCCTCCAAAGACTTCCGACCGAACCACGGCACTCGCGAAAGTCGCCCACCGAGGTAAAGGCATTCTTAAGATTCCCGTACTCAACCTGGAACTGAGATGCGCGAGTCTTCATCACCTCGACGATCTCTCTTTTGCCTTTCCTCTCCGATCTGCGAACAGCCCGCGCATGATCACGAGTAAGCTGTGCCTCTCGCTCCAGCATCTCGCCTTGCACGCGGGCGAGATCCCGCTCCGCTTTCTCCGCCTTGAAGCGGTAAACCATGGCTTCTCTATGACCCGCCTCGATGGCCGAGCCCAGCAAGCTCAGGCCCTGCAAAATCAATAGGCGTGTTACAAATCCATACATAGGACAATCACTTAAAAATTCCCAAGAAAAAAACTAACCCCATTGATGATGCGAGATCCTTCCGCAACAACTCTCGGCCTCGCCGATTCTTTCGTAGGAGGAGGAGCATCGAAACCCGATGGCAGCCCAGCAAAGAAATCATCGAAGTCCGGAATGGGGGCTTCGCTCGAACCGCTTCCGTCGCCGTAAGCAAGGTTCGGATCCCATCCTGGAAGCATAGAGTCATCCATCGAAAACTCTATGTCGCCGAGATCGACGTCTTTTCCCTTCCAAGAGCTCGACTCCGGCGCGGCTGTCGGAACTTCAACGGGACTCTGGCCGTCGGGTTCGGAGTCGCTTCCCGTATCCGCGTCCAAAGCTGGACTAGGGTGCACAAATTTCAGCGCCTTCCGAACCCTTCTCGGCGTGAAAGAAGTCCAGAAGAAGGGACCATTCCTGAGAAGATCCCTCACCGCGATAATATCCTCAGGGAACGGAGCAAGAGGATTGATGAAGGGACGATTGTTCGGCAACCTCCGGAACAGTGGAATGCAACTCTCTTCGACGGACGCAGCGTCCAAACGAACAAAGAAAAAGAACTTCTTCCACGAGTTGAAGTTCGAAATGAACTTCTTAACCACCGACATAAATTTCCGAGGGACAAACCTATGCTTATCCGTATCCTTGACAAGTTGAAGCCTCAAAAGCGCTTCATAATGATCGACGGAAAGGGAAAGGCCATGCTCATAGCTTAGGATCAAGATCCCAATAAGGTGCTGAATGGCAAGGGGTGTCAACTGACTTATCGCGACTTCAAAACGGTCCAACACTCGGACGAGAATTTCGGGTATGGGGAACCAGAGGCGACAACGCACTATGAACACCTCATAACAAGTAAAGTAACCCTCCGGGGGGTTGTTAGCACATTCCCCGCGGCAGGGAACCCGGAACTCCACAACATCCGGGATGCGGTAGAACGACCGCATCGTCGCGAGAAACTCGTCAGTGGTCCTACTTGCGTCTTTTCCCTCGACTCCACGATGGACCAGGACCGGGAATGGCTTCTCCTTGGGAGGGATCAGCGAGCCATAATGAGCAACCCACCATGCCTCGTTCTCGGCAGGATGCACCGAGTGAGGCACGAACTCCGTTTCGGAACGACGAGCTCTTCGTAAGGACTCGCGGACGAAGACCCTTTTTTCGCAATCTTTTTCTTGCTCGACATCTTTACACTTCTCTTAAGAGAATAGAGGAAAAGGGTGGAGAGAAAGATAGAAAGTTTTTGAAAGATCTTAGAGAAAAAACAAGAAAGTGAAAAAATTATGGAACAAGTTACCTCTCTTCTTATAAGACATGAGGATTTACTATTCAAGCTCGGACTTTCGCATATTAATTCCATCCATCACGCCTAACTTGCCAAACATGTCTAACCGCACGCTAGGATCCCCCCATGCATGATCCTAACGGGCTGGGGGGCTAACTGTTGGGGTCAAAAACGGTTACGACGGAATTACCATCCGAAAATCCTCAGAGATCGTATTTCCGAAAGGGTTAAAGAAGGGATGTAATTTTCGTCGAAATAAACTATACGAGGTTATTTCTACGAAGAAGTATTCTTTGGGATTCAAACCAAACGATCGTCCCGCTCGGTCGCTACGTAGCAACCGAGCTCAAGCCAAAGCTCGGTCGCTACGTAGCGACCGAGCAATCGTCCCGCTCGGTCGCTACGTAGCGACCGAGCTCGAGCCAAAGCTCGGTCGCTACGTAGCGACCGAGCGATCGTCCCGCTCGGTCGCTACGTAGCGACCGAGCTCAGCCAAGCTCGGTCGCTACGTAGCGACCGAGCGATCGTCCCGCTCGGTCGCTACGTAGCGACCGAGCTCGAGCCAAAGCTCGGTCGCTACGTAGCGACCGAGCGATCGTCCCGCTCGGTCGCTACGTAGCGACCGAGCTCGAGCCAAAGCTCGGTCGCTACGTAGCGACCGAGCGATCGTCCCGCTCGGTCGCTACGTAGCGACCGAGCTCGAGCCAAAGCTCGGTCGCTACGTAGCGACCGAGCGATCGTCCCGCTCGGTCGCTACGTAGCGACCGAGCTCGAGCCAAAGCTCGGTCGCTACGTAGCGACCGAGCGATCGTCCCGCTCGGTCGCTACGTAGCGACCGAGCTCAGCCAAGCTCGGTCGCTACGTAGCGACCGAGCGATCGTCCCGCTCGGTCGCTACGTAGCGACCGAGCTCAGCCAAGCTCGGTCGCTACGTAGCGACCGAGCGATCGTCCCGCTCGGTCGCTACGTAGCGACCGAGCTCGAGCCAAAGCTCGGTCGCTACGTAGCGACCGAGCGATCGTCCCGCTCGGTCGCTATGTAGCGACCGAGCTCAGCCAAGCTCGGTCGCTACGTAGCGACCGAGCGATCGTCCCGCTCGGTCGCTACGTAGCGACCGAGCTCGAGCCAAAAGCTCGGTCGCTACGTAGCGACCGAGCGATCGTCCCGCTCGGTCGCTACGTAGCGACCGAGCTCGAGCCAAAAGCTCGGTCGCTACGTAGCGACCGAGCGATCGTCCCGCTCGGTCGCTACGTAGCGACCGAGCTCGAGCCAAAGCTCGGTCGCTACGTAACGACCGAGCGATCGTCCTGCTCGGTCGCTACGTAGCGACTGAGCTCAAGCCGAAGCTCGGTCGCTACGTAGCGACCGAGCACTCGTTTCGCTCGGTCGCTACATAGCGACCGGGCTCGAGCCAAAGATCGGTCGCTGTATAGCGATTGAACCTTTCCGAACATCGATACGACACCAGTCCTTGCATTCTCGTCAAACCTTCGAATGCTATCTCCCGAAGACCGTAGCAAGCTCAGTCTATGATTCCCGCTATTCTAATTCATCGATCAAACTTCGCGGATTAGAAACCGCGGAAAACTCGTAGTAAACGTGTCGAGTCGGAAGACGGCCCAAAGGGACCTAAAACACGACTCGAGGCCCATCCTACGATCTTTCCTAACCAAAAGCCCGTGAACCACAGCGTGGTTCGCGCTTGGCCCGCGAGGAAGGATAAATGTCAAGTTTCCGCGGATAAATACGGAAGTTTTGAAGATAATTGTGAAGATCGGGAAAAATGGAATATCTCCATTTTTATGCTATGACGGCTTAAGGGCAGAAGAGTAAAAGCGTAAACCGACCTTGGAGCTAGTATATAAGGAGTCCTAGGCGAGGAGCAGAGGAGAGAACTTTTTCAGAGCAAACTTAGCACTTAGAGCGATTTAGGCAACTTTCCGTTTTTGTTATTTCGAGCTGCGACTCAATTAGGTTTAGCCGTCTTAGGGTTGCTAGAACTAGGAATCTCGCCGACAGCTCTCGAGCCCAGGCTTATACCTTGTTGTAACGCTCATACGCAGATTCGGAATAAGATCTATTTTGCTCTCTTTTCGATTTCTTATTTTTATCGTTGTTATTCTCGTGTTCTGATTGCTTGACGTGTGGTAATTAACAGATATCCGGGTCCTCTGGGAAACTAGGGTTTTCTTAGTTTCCTTATTTAAACGGAAATCGACAGTGCGAATTTCGGTTCCCACATTGTTTCATAATTTTTTCACTTTCTTGTTTTCTCTAAGATCTCTCTTAAGAAAAACTTTCTATCTTTCTCTCCATCCATTTCCTCTATTTTCCCAAGAGAAGTGTAAAATGTCGAGCAAGAAAAAGATTGCAAAAAAAAGGGTCTTCATCCGCGAGTGCTTAAGAAGAGCTCATTGTTCCAAAGATGGAGTTTGTTCCTCACTCGGTAAATCCCGCCGAGAACGAGGCATGGTGGGTTGCGCATTATGGTTCGATGTCTCCTCCCAAAGAGAAGTCGTTCCCGGTCCTGAACCATCGTGCAGTCGAGAAAGGGGATCCAAGCAGGAGTACCGACGAGTTTCTCGCGATCATGCGATCGTTCTATCATATCCCGGATGCTGTGGAGTTCCGGGTTCCCCATTGCGGGGAGTGTTCTAACAGCCCCCCGGAGGGTTACTTCACTTGCTACGAGGCGTTCGTAGTGCATTGTCGCTTGTGGTTCCCAATCCCTGAAATCATCATCCGAGTGTTGGATCGTTTTGAGGTTGCGATAAGCCAGTTGACTCCCCTCGGCATTCAGCATCTTATTGGAGTCCTGATCCTGAGCTACGAGCATGGCCTTTCCCTTTCTGTTGATCATTTTGAAGCACTTTTGAGGCTACAGCTCGTCAAGGATACGGACAAGCATAGGCTGGTCCCTCGGAGTTTCATGTCAGTGGTTAAGAAGTTCATCTCAAACTTGAACTCGTGGAAGAAGTTTTTCTTCTTTGTTCGTGTAGACGCTGCGTCTGTCGAAGAGAGTTGTATTCCACTGTTCTGGAGGTTGCCGAACGATCGTCCCTTCATCAATCCTCTTGCTCCGTTCCCTGAGGACATCATTGCAGTGAGGGATCTTCTTAGGAACCGTCCCTTCTTCTGGACTTCCTTTACGCCGAAGAGGGTTCGAAAGGCACTGAGGTTCGTGCACCCCGGTCCTGCTTCGGTTGCGGACCGGGAAGCGACTCCGAACCTGATAACCAGAATCCCGTTGTAGCTCCAGCAGCTGTGCCGGAGTCGAGCTCTTGGAAGGGAAAGGATATTGACCTTGGCGACATAGAATTTTTGATGGATGACTCTATGCTTCCAGGATGGGATCCGGACCTTGCTTATGGCGACCGGAGTGGCTCGAGCGAGGTCCCTATTCCGGATTTTGATGATTTCTTTGCTGGTCTGCCACCGGGTTTCGATGCTCCTCCACCTGCGAAAGAGTTGGCGAGGCCGAAAGTTGTCGCGGAAGGGTCCCGGATCATCAATGGGGTATGATTTTTCGAAAATATTTGTGATTGCCTAGGTATTTGTTTTTTTTTTTTTGCTTATAATGCGTTAATTGGTTTCGCAGGGCCTCAACTTGCTTGGCTTGGCCATTGAAGCGAGCCATAGGGAAGCTATGGTCTATCGTTTTAAAGCGGAGAAAGCGGAACGAGATCTCGCTCGCGTGCAAGGCAAGATGTTGGAGCGAGAAGCGCAACTTACTCGTGATCATGCGCGGGCTGTCCGTAAGGCAGAAAGGAAGGCCAAAAGAGAAATCGTCGAGGTGATGAAGACTCGTGCCTCTCAATTCCAGGTTGAGTATGGGAACCTCAAGAATGCCTTTACCTCGGTGGGTGATTTACGTGAGTGCCGCGGTTCAGTCGGAAGTCTTTGGAGGACGCAAGCCGATGACTATGTGTTCGGCAAGGAAATGAGCTTGATTAAGAGTGGCATGATCGAACGTGCCCACGCTGAAGCGCTCATTCCTTCGATCGACGAACGGATTCAAGGGTTCTGGGATTCCATCCCGGTTTCCCCTGATACCGAGGAGGTTCCGACCGGGTTTCCCGATGGTGGCGAGGAAGTGGATCGTCCCGCGGATGCGTTCAGTGCTTCGTTGTCCGGGGACTTTGACTTTGGACTATGAGAGGTGGAATGGTTATCGACAGAAAGATGCTCGTCTTTCCGTTTTATGTTTGTGGCCGAGTGTGGCATTTATTTCGAGAGATTTGTAAGGGCCTGTTTTGGCCGTTTTTATTGCTTATCGGGACTGGCCGTTGGTGGCTTTGAATCCCCTACCGCTTTACGCGGTTTTATATATATGATGGATGTTTCATTTTGAGTTTTCCTGAGTAGGTTCGAAGTAAATATGAGTTGTCGTCTCATATTTAATTCCGATGAGACGTTCAATCTGTTAGTTCGTTCGTGATTTTCGTAAAACAAAATAAGAGAAGGATAAAGGTATGGGGGATGGATCCTTGTCGCTGGATGTGTATCTCTCTCAACAAGAACAGTGGATGGCGGGGGATAGCTATGGGATTTGGCTTGCTGGATGTGTATCACTCTCAAGGCAAATCGATGGATGGAATGGAGGTGAAGAATCGCCACAAGCTTGGTGGTTTGAAGCTTGATAAGATTCCGCTGCTCTCTCTTGTTTCTCACAGAAAAAGACTTAGGGTTTTAGGTTTGCAAAGGCAAAATTATTTCATAAAAGACTTGGCCAAAAATCGCCAACTTCATGGAGTTATATAAGGTTTACCCCTTATGGCCTCAAAGATAAAAAGGCCTTAAACAAGCTGGCCGAAAATGAGGCTGAAACAATAGCCCAAAGTCTTAACCAAATAAATTAAAATAAACCAGACATCTGGTTGTCGGTTTGAGAAGGCCTAGACCAAGGCTAATAGCATGCTTGCATGTTGCCTCATTAAAACCTTACCAAGAAAACCCAATAGGACAAAACCTGGTGAGGAAAAAGAGTACAACACATGCTACTCCCCTTGGTGGTTGGCTAGATCTCAGAACCGGGAAGAGTTGGAGTGGATGAAATGGAAACTGAGTCTGGACCAAGCTCGGATGTTGAGTCTGAACTGGATCGGGTCGGCCGCATCCTGAACCTCTTTTGGGCCGGCTTGATCTTGAATCTTCAACTGGACCATCTTCTCAATCAGCAGCTGGTCCTGGTCAGTCTGTCCATCTTGTTCAAGGATTTGTTGGACAGCTTTGGTGAAACCTTCTCGCAAGGCCCTGGTTCCACTCCGGGTAGTCGGACCGCGCCTAACTATGGGAACCTCTACTTGGATGGCCTCATCATTCCCTCCCTCTTGAAGAGGTTCTGGCCTCAGAACACCATCATCTGCAAAGTCATCACTACTATCTGCATGGAAAGGAGACAAATCCGAGACATTGAAAGTATGTGAGATTTTAAATTCAGCTGGGAGGTCAAGGATATAGGCATTGTCGTTGATCTTCTTTAGGATGCGGAATGGTCCTGTCCCACGAGGAGAGAGCTTGGACTTCCGGGCTTCTGGAAACCTCTCGGGCCGCATGTGTAACCACACCAAGTCCCCGGGTTCGAACAGTACCTCCTTCCTCTTCTGGTCATACTTGGCCTTGACTTAGCCGCCTTGGCTTCTATCCTCTCCTTGACCTTCAGGTGCATGTTCTTAACAAACTCTGCCTTGGCGGCTCCATCACGACTGCGGTACATGGAGCTGGGCAGTTCGGTGAAGTCTAAAGGAGTCTCTGGCTGAAACCCATAAACAATCTCAAAAGGTGACAGGTTAGTAGTAGAGTGCCTAGCATGGTTATAAGCAAACTCAACAAAAGGCAAACAAGACAACCAATTTCTTAAATTCTTACCGACCGTAGCTCTCAACAGTTGAGAGAGTGTACGGTTTACTACCTCAGTCTGGCCGTCGGTTTGGGGATGGCAAGTGGTCGAGAATAGTAGCTTGGTTCCGAACTTGCCCCATAGTGTCCTCCAGAAATGGCTGAGGAACTTGGCATCACGGTCAGACACAATGGTTCGAGGAACACCATGTAGTCGGACCACTTCTTTGAAGAATAGGTCGGCGGTCTGAGTGGCATCATTAGTGGTGTTACAGGCTATGAAATGGGCCATCTTGGAGAACCTGTCTACCACTACAAAAATGGAATCCTTGTGGTTTATCTTGGGTAAACCCAGCACAAAGTCCATAGAAATGTCTACCCAAGGGTGGTTAGGAATCGGCAATGGCATTTGTAAACCGTAAGGATGTGACCTGGACTTGGTTTTAAGGCAAGTAGTGCACTTGGCGCATATGCTCTCCACATCCCTCTTCATATTTGGCCAAAAGAAATGTTCAGTTAGGACACTCAAGGTCTTGTCCCAACCAAAGTGTCCCATGAGGCCGCCACCATGGGCCTCCCGAACCAGCAGTTCCCTCATGGCTCCTTTGGGAATGCACAACCTCTTTCCCTTGAACAGGAACCCCTCATGCTGGTAGTATGGCCCGAAAGCCCCCTTCTCAGTGTTCCTGAAAACTTCATTAAAATCAAGATCAGTGGCATAAGATTCTTTAATATGTTTGAAACCCATGATCTTGGCCTCCATGGTCACAATGAGAGTGTGTCTCCGGGACAGTGCATCGGCCACCACATTGTCCTTGCCCTTCTTGTACTTGATCACATAGGGAAAGGTCTCCACGAACTCGAGCCATCTGGCGTGCCTCTTCTTGAGTGTGGTCTGTCCCCTCAAGTGCTTAAGTGTCTCATGATCTGTATGAATAACAAATTCCTTAGACAAAAGGTAATGCTGCCAAGTTTCAAGGGACCTTACTAGAGCGTATAGCTCTTTGTCATAGGTTGGGTAGTTGAGGGCAGCTCCACTCAGTTTCTCACTAAAGAATGCCACTGGTCGGCCCCCTTGAGTGAGGACAGCTCCAATGCCTGTACCTGATGCATCACACTCAATCTCAAAAGTTTTATTAAAATCAGGGAGTGTAAGAACGGGTGCATGAGTTAAACTATATTTAAGCTTATTGAAAGACTCCTCTTGGGCAGGGCCCCAAACAAAGGATACATTCTTCTTGATCACTGAGGTCATGGGAGCAGCAATGGTGCTGAAGTCCTTGACAAACCGCCTATAGAAGCTGGCTAGGCCATGGAAACTTCGGACTTGCCCAATAGTGGTCGGTGTGGGCCAGTCTTGGATGGCCTTGATCTTCTCCTCATCGACCTTCAAACCCTGTGAGCTCACAACAAAGCCTAAAAATATTAACTGGTCAGTGCAAAATACACACTTCTTGAGATTGGCAAAGAGTCCTTCCTGCCTGAGCGCCTTCAAAACCTGTTCTACATGACTAATGTGATCGGATAAGCACTTACTATAGATCAATATGTCATCAAAATAGACAACCACAAATTTACCAATGTAAGGCCTTAGAACCTCGTTCATAAGCCTCATGAAGGTGCTAGGGGCGTTGGTAAGACCAAAGGGCATCACCAGCCACTCATACAAGCCTTGCTTGGTCTTGAAAGCAGTCTTCCACTCGTCTCCCTCCTTCATCCGAACTTGGTGATAGCCACTCCTAAGATCAATCTTGGAAAACAATGTGGAACCACTCAGTTCATCTAACATATCATCAAGTCTAGCAATGGGGTACCGATATTTTATGGTGATGTTGTTGATGGCTCGGCAATCAACACACATACGCCATGTTCCATCCTTCTTAGGCACCAATAGGACGGGTAACTGCACATGGGCTGAGACTCTCTCGAATGTACCCCTTGTCCATGAGGTCTTGGACCTGTCTCTCCAACTCCTTAGCCTCCTCCGGATTGACTCGATATGCGGCTCGGTTTGGAAGTGAGGCGCCTGGCACAAAGTCTATCTGATGTTCGATGCCTCGGAGGGGTGGTAAGCCGGCTGGTATCTCTTCAGGGAACACGTCCTTGTACTGGTCCATTAGTACTTGCATCTCAGCTGGACAATCTGGTGCCTCAAAGCCTGCAAAACAACCTTCCTTGAAAACCATTATTAGCACCTGTGTGTCTTGCTGCAATGATTTAATCAATTTACTAGAAGAGATGTAAAGGTTAGTTTTACTAAACAGTCCAGACTGATCCATGGCCCTCTGCATCTCGTACACCTCTTGTGGACTGAGAGGAGCCAGGCTGTGCTTCTTGTTGTTGTGGGTAAAGCTGTAGATGTTAGTCCTCCCATGGTGAATGGTCTCCTTGTCAAACTGCCAAGGCCTCCCTAACAGTAGATGGCCGGCTTGCATAGGGACCACATCACACTTCACCTGGTCCTGGTACTTACCAATACAAAAGGAAACAACAACTTGCTCCGAGATTTTAAGCTCCGTCTCATCATTGAGCCACTTGAGCTTGTATGGCCTGGGGTGTGGCAACTTTGCTAGTCCTAACTTGTCAACAAGGTACCTGCTGGCCACGTTAGTGCAAGAGCCACCATCAATAATTAGACTACATACCTTGCCCTCCACGCTACATCTAGTATGGAAGATGTTCTCTCGTTGTACGGTTTCTGGATCAAAGAGAGCACTGAGAGCTCGTCTGACCACCAGCAGCTCACCAGTTTCAGCATAGTCCACTATCTCGTCACCTGAGTCAGCCATCTCTACATCGGCCTCGTCTTGGGACTCATACTCGCCGTCTGCCTTAAGGATCATGACACGCTTGTTTGGACAGTCCCTGGCGTAGTGCCCCTTCCCCTGACATTTGAAACAAGTAATATCACGAGTTCTTTGACCTTGGGTTTGTCCCTTACCTGGTTCGGATGAACCTGGTTTGGACTGGTCGGATTGGCTCTTCTTGAACCGGTTTTCCACTTCAATGGATTTGTTCTTCTCAGCCCCTTTGGATCCGGATGAAGCCCATGGCGTCTTGCTCCTGGCACTAGAGGCGTTCTTCCTTTTAATGTGCTGCTCGGCCTGGATGGCATAGTGGAGGAGATCATTGAAGTTGACGTAGGTCTGCCTCTCCACCTTGCGAGCGATGCGGTCTTGAAGGCCTTCCAAGAACTGAGCCATCATAACCTCTTTCTCGCGCGTCCTGAGCTTGTTCTTGAGAGCCTCAAACTCCTCAAAGTACTCCTCTACGGACCTAGTACCCTGAGACAACTTGCGAAAACGTTTTAGTAAGTCCCGCTGATAGTAGGAGGGAATATACCTTGCACGGAGCTTAGCTCGCATCTCATCCCAAGTCTCAATCCTATAGACTCTGCCAACCTCGGCTACTTCCCTGTCCACCAGGTTAAGGCATTGTCCGTCAGTTGGGCTGCGGCTAAGGCGATCTTCTTGGCCTCGGTATAGCGGTAGTACTCAAAGATGTACTCCATGCGCCTCTCCCATTCAATGTAGGCGTCCGGGTCAACCTTTCCAGCAAAGGTTGGAGGAGTAAGTTTGAGATCCTTGCCTCCTTGCCAAGCTACTTCATCGTCTCGGAATCTCCTTCGGACCGGGCTCCCATCGCCTTGGACCCGATATTCCCGTCGGTTCCCACGTCCGGCCCGTTCGCGCCGCGGCTCTTCCGGTTCGGTACGGTCAGTGTCCGAGTTGTCCTCACTGGATTGGGACTGTTGTTCCTCCGGAATGGGTTGGTTTCTCCTCCTTGGCCGTGGAACATTAGCTCGATCCCTTCCTGCTATCTGAGCCCAAACTGCTCAGTCACAGTAGCCAGTGCGGCTTGGAGTTCATGGTTAGCCATCAGCTGGGCATTAATCTCGGCTTGTGTTGGTGCTCCATTTAGGTCTCCCATGGTTTCCTGCGACAAGAGAGGAACTGCTCTCTCTTGTTTCTCACAGAAAAAGACTTAGGGTTTTAGGTTTGCAAAGGCAAAATTATTTCATAAAAGACTTGGCCAAAAATCGCCAACTTCATGGAGTTATATAGGGTTTACCCTTATGGGACTCAAAGATAAAAAGGCCTTAAACAAGCTGGCCGAAAATGAGGCTGAAACAATAGCCCAAAGTCTTAACCAAATAAATTAAAATAAACCAGACATCTGGTTGTCGGTTTGAGAAGGCCTAGACCAAGGCTAATAGCATGCTTGCATGTTGCCTCATTAAAACCTTACCAAGAAAACCCAATGGGACAAAACCTGGTGAGGAAAAGAGTACAACACATGCTACTCCCCTTGGTGGTTGGCTAGATCTCAGAACCGGGAAGAGTTGGAGTGGATGAAATGGAAACTGAGTCTGGACCAAGCTCGGATGTGGAAATGAGAAGTCCGGCTTGGTTGAGTCTGAACTGGATCGGGTCGGACGCGTCCTGAACCTCCTTTGGGCCGGCTTGATCTTGAATCTTCAACTGGACCATCTTCTCAATCAGCAGCTGGTCCTGGTCAGTCTGTCCATCTTGTTCAAGGATTTGTTGGACAGCTTTGGTGAAACCTTCTCGCAAGGCCCTGGTTCCACTCCGGGTAGTCGGATCGCGCCTAACTATGGGAACCTCTACTTGGATGGCCTCATCATGTCTTGATCAATCATGTTTTCAAAATGTCAATGGGATCACTTCTGGAATTATTTTGAGCTTTGATCAGTTCTTGGAACATAACAAAGGTTTTCATCTTGTTGGAAGGCCATTTGATCTTGATTTGCTACAAACTGATTTTTGTGCTGAAAAATCTCTTGATTCGCTTGTTTGCAAAGGAAATGGCTTTGATCTGAGTTCTTCTAGACATGTACTGATCACTGATGAATTGTTTGCATCCTCTTATGCCTTGGACGAAATAGTGATTCAGAAGTTGCTGGAACAGAAATCACTTGAAACTGAAAATGATTTTCGTGATCTTGAATTTTGTGGTTATGTTTTGCAGCCTGATCTCTTGAGTTTTGAAACTGATAAGACTTGGAATTTTCTGAGATCATTTCGTGATAATGGTGTTGTCTTGAGTTCTGATGATATTTTGGTTTACAACACATTCTTTGAAAAATGCCTTGAACTTTTGATAAATGATTCTCAAACTGAACTTAAGCTTGTGTGTTCAGATGTTGGGAAGGATATCCCCTCTTGAAAATGAATATTTTTGTTGCATACCTTGATAAAATTCTTGTCTGTAATATCTACTTTGATGAGCACCTTGAAAGGCTGAAAAAGGTGCAATTTGTTCTTGGAAAAGATATCTTGATTTGTGATTTGAACAAATATTTATCTTGCACATTTGATCCTGGTCTTTTAGTGTTGATTTTGAGTATACAGGAAAGACAGGTTCAGCCTCTAAGAATTGAAAGCATTAACCGTGCCCAACAGTCTGAGTTTTGGAGAAGCTTTGTTGAAACCGGCTACCTTGATACCAGCGACAGAGGTTCAGTCCAAGGAGGATATCTCAACATTCCGAAGACCTTTTGTCATGAATCCAATTGTCCCGGAAAGCCAACTCAAACGGTATTCACTGAGGCTTGGAATCGCATCACAATCTTCACGGATGAAGAAGTTATGAATTTTCCAAACCGGAGATTCTTCAGTCCATCTATCCGCGAGTACCAGATTTCTAAAGGAGATTCATGCCCCAGAAAGAATCAGCCTGAGCCAAAACCGATCCTCCATGAACCAAAGGTGTTTCCTCAGTCATTCTCCTGTCTAACCCAAAAGCACTGTAAGGATCCTGAGTTGATTGCCTCTACTCTTCATGAAAATGTTTTGAAACCGAGAATTTCAAAGAGAAAACATATTCTTACGTGGTTGAAAAACGTTTTGCTCAAACCTTTTCATGAATTGTGTTCATTGAGCTGTGCTTTGAAAGAGATTTGGTTTAGGAAAAGGCATGAACCAAAATTGCTTAGGCCAAAGAATTCTTTTGATTTCGTTCATGATGATAATTTTTCAAATTTGGCATTGTCTCTTTCTTTCCATAAACAGTTTCTCACCTTGGCCTGATTTTGAGATTGATAAATCAATTTTTTGGCAACCAGCTTACTTGCTTAATGCTTGCCCACGTCCTTGATGATTATCCTAAGGGCTTGGATCCTGATTTTGATGTCTTAAGGATAGAGAAACCTTTGATTATTTATTTGGCAGATTTGTTGTGGTTTCTCTAGTTGCTTTGAATAAACAGGATAAGCATGATCTTAGTGTCACCCCTCGATCCATCAGTTCTCATTCCTCTCGGATCTGAGTTCATATCAACCTTACCGAAAGAGTGATCCTTATTTTGGTTCTATCACTGACCCTTCCCGTGGACTGTTCGGGTGATTTTGGCCCACTTGGGCTGTCTGTTCAGTACACACAGGACGTCCGTGGGTGTCCGCCAGCACACACAGGACGTCTGTGGCTGTCCGTGTGAGTCCGTGTGTGTCCGTCTGTGCCCGTCAGCAGACACATGACGTCTGTGGCTGTCCATCAGTACACATATCAGTCCAAAGTAGCCAGTTTTGAAGTGTCACGGCCTATCTTGAGTTCCACTCGTCCGAATCCAAATCTGTCTTGACCGTTGCTCTTAAAATGCCAATCAGTACGGGAAATACGAGCTCCAGTTCGGTGAATTCGATCGACTGGACATGGGTATTGATGAAGCCTCTAACTGGTCGTACGGGCAGTACGTGCGGTACAGTACAAAATTGAGTTGCGATGGACTGGAGAAGAATTGGTACGTCCGTTTCGGATTCTGGCTCGATCGTTGGTCTTAGAATAACAAACAGTGCTGTAAAGCCAAGCTTCAGTTCGGTGAATTCCATCATCAGGTCGTGGATAATGTTGGAGATCCAATACGGACATCTGGGCGGTACATGCGTAACTGTCCAGATATGTATAGCAATGACCTAACTCAGGATTCGTGCGTCCGAATGCAATTCCGTCTCGACCGTTCTTCATCAAATGGAAAACAGGACGGTGAAGACAAAGTCCAGTACAGTGAAATCGATCTTCTGGCCATGGTTCCAGCCAAAGCTCCCATCCGGATGCATGTGGGACAGTCCAGTATAGTGTCCGGTCAGTCTGGTCATATGGTGAAAAACATGAACCTCAGTTGAAATCTTCAGAACGTTCTGATCTCCATGCTGGTTCGGTTCCATGTACTGATCCGTGGACCGCAGTCTATCAGTCAGCGTGCTGAGTCCAAGGACCAATGTGCTGATATGTGTACTGCTGGACAGCCACGGACGTCATGTGTGTACTGTCGGACACACACGGACACACACGGACAGCCACGGACGGACACACACGGACGTCCTGTGTGTGCTGATGGACACCCACGGACGTTCTGTGTGTGCTGACGGACACCCATGGACGTCTTGTATGTACTGAACAGACAGCCCACATGGGCCAAAATCACCCGAACAGTCCACGGGAAGGCCCAGTGTGCTGAGTCCAAGGACCAGCGTTGATAGAACCAAAATAAGGATCACTCTTTCGGTAAGGTTGATGTGAACTCAGATCCGAGAGGATTGAGAACTGATGGATCGAGGGGTGACACTAAGGGTTGCGGAATAGCCCAAAGATACTACCAGACTTCGATTGTTGCCGGATGTGACGCACCGGTCCAACAAAAGAAGGATCAAAACTTGGAGATAACCTTCACAAGAAACTAAGAAGTGTTCTAAACAAAGAACAATGAGAGAAACTCATAAAAAGGGAAAAACAATCTATTCATTTTGTGGCTTGTGATTACATATTTATACTACTTGTGGTCAAAGAAAGACTAAGAGTTTTTGTGGAAAACTAGAAACTTAGAAAACAAAATCAAAGACTAAGACTTTTGACTAGAAAAAAGTATGTTGTTGAATGCCCCTTGATCTGACCACGACTTTGACTCCTTTTATTGATATTTCTTGATGCAAATGGGCAGAAGACCGTCACCAAAGGCCTGGTCGAATTTGGAGTAAAACAAACCCAAATTGAATTTGTTATGAATTTTTCCGTGGGCTGAAAAAGGTCCATTTCGCCCAGCAACTAAACTAGCTCCATCTTCAGTATCACTTATGTAACACCCCAAAACCAGCCCAATTAAAATTTTTAAAAGCTAATGGGTTTCTCTACAGCCCAACTAGAAAACCCTAGGGTTTTCCCTTTCTCTTCCCCCTATAAAAGCAAGCCTCCACTTCTTTTTCTCTCATCAGAAATCTAGAAGCGAAGCCCTGCAGAGAATTCCCGGAGACTGGAAGCCCTAGCCGTCAACTCTCTCTCTCTCCTCGCGCCGCCTCTCTCCTCCTTCTCTCTCTTCGCCGCGTCTCTTCTCTCTCTCTCTCTCCTCGCCGCGTTTCCTTCTCTCCCTCTCGGCCGCATCTCTCTCTCTCTCGCCTTCTCGCCGTGAGCACCGCGCGGTGGCGGTAGCCGTGTGGGTCGTCGATCTCAGATCTCACCTCTCCTGCATCTCAGATCCAACCAGATCTAGGCTAAGGTGAGGTGTTCTACCCAGATCTGTTCTATGTTCTTTTTTATATCGTTGAATGGGTTGCTAGGATTGATTAGATCTTGTTTGTTGTTAGGATGATAGACCATATTGCATTAGAACCCTCGTACTGATTTAAGATTCTAAATAAACTGGGTTGATGATTGATTGATTGTTTAATTGGTTGAAGACCTGTGGTTGTGATTGAGAGCTAGGATGGTTATAAAGAAATGAACGTAGGGTAATAAGAGAACTGTTAACCGGTCTGTTAGATGAATGATAGGAAACCTATGAATGACTGTTGAATGGATTGAGTGTGACACCGAGAACGGGTGGCGTCTAAAAAGGAAAGTAAGAAAGAGTCTAAGGGTTTAAGGAAAAAGGAAATGATAAGAAAAAGGAAAAGTTAAGAAATGGAATACGAACCACCGAGGGACTGGTGGGGAGTATGGAAAATGAATAGAAATGGAATACGAACCACCGAGGGACTGGTGGGGTGTATGGGAAAACGCGGCGGCCGTAGCGTTCAAAAACGGCAAGTAAGAATAGAGGCGCCGGTAAGATTGAGTCACGCCGAGTCTTGGCGGGAAGGGGTCGTAATACACTGCAAGGGGTATGGACTACATCCAAGGGAACCGGATGCCGGGTGTACCAGGGCAGGCGACCTCATAGGGATGCAGCAAGAAAAGGGGAGGGTTGGTCCGCTTGAGCTGTGTAGGTCCTAGAGTTATAGGATGAATGGAGTCTTAAATAATAAACTGAAATGTGTGAATTGAGCGATGACTGAGTTCATTGCACTGTTTGTTTTGTGAAATAAATCCTTAATAGTTAGTTAAGAAATGGGTGTAGTGACTAGTCGGTTCTCGTTTCGCATTGAGCGGTATAAAAGCTCATGGGGGAGACTGGCCTAGAATCGCTTCACTGAGTATTAATACTCACCCCTCTTTTCCCTCTCCTATTTTTGCAGAACTATAAGTGGAAATGTCGACGGTAAAGAAGGAAATGCACCTGAAACTCATGGGACCAGAAACGGGACACACGGAGATGTCGGAAAAGTAGACATGTGTGTCCTAAACCCCACGCCCTGGAACCCCGGTTGGAAATGGGGAGGGACGGGTGTTTCAATTGGTATCAGAGCCAGGTTAAGGTCCCTTAATACTAACTTAAGGGATCAGCATTTCCACTATTGCCCATTTCCCTTATGGTTCTGATCGACCGCCATAGTTAATGTTGAAGGAGAATTCGATCAGCTCAGAGTCTCCGGCCAAGATCAGATCAACCAAAAAGCCCTCGTACCGCAGTGTAGTGGAGTTTCAGAGGTTCAGGAATGGGTAACAAGGAGTTGTAAGGCAAGTATACAGAGGGATTAGTCGCCTAGCACGCCAAGTTAAGGAGGAATGGAAAGCCGGACATACGAGCATGGGGGAAGCGTCTCGCGGGCGACACCGCCCCACACCGGGCCGGGGAGGCCGGGGAAGGAGAGTCGGACACAAGGCCGAGGTGTGCGCAGCTTCACGGAGGAATTAAACCCTGCAAAGAAATGGACTTCTGGCATTCCGATATAACAGTCAAACTCGTTCCATAAAAAAAAAAAAAAAAAAAAAAAAAAAAAAAAAGAGAAGTATGGGCGCGGGTCCCACCACCAGGGCTTGGGCCCGCCGACGAGGAAGGAGCAAACTGGGGCGGCTAAGGGACGGACGGACGAGACAGTGGGAGAAAACCGATTTCAGATTATGGGGACTAGGCTGAGGATCATCTTGGGGTAAAAAGGATGATGGAGGATCATCTTGGGGTAAAAAGGATAACGGAGGATCATCTTGGGGTAAAAAGGGTGATGGAGGGCCATCATGGAGCAAAATGCGAAATACTGATAAGGAAATTGGATCTTCATAGGGTAAAAAGGCTGACGGTAATAAGGATCATCTTGGAGCAGAAAGGGACAATAGGAGCCACTCCGGGGATATTATTCATGGAATGTTAAAGCTGCACTAGTTTGAGAATTGATTGAAAACTGCCATCTATGCATGTCTACTATTATGTTCTGATCAGATCTTGTTTTTACGCTGCAGGATGTCTTCACCAGTGCATCATGAGCTCGGAGAAAGACGCATGCGCTATGGACCAAAAGGGACAAGGGCGTACGCCCGCAAGCCCTACCGTGACGCTTGGGGCGATGTGGTACCTGCACTCTTCCCAGACGAAGAGGAAATGGTGTTCGCGGAGCCGCCGAATGCTCCCATTCAGGAGACGACCGTGAGGCGTCGGATTTTGATGCCCCATTTCCAGCGGGCAGCCGAGTACAGGCGACTGTACCAGGGTCAGGGGACTTTCCAGTTTGCACCTGAAGTGGACACGACACCGGCCACAAGGGGCCGAGGGCGCCCAAGGAAGACGGGACCGACCAGGGAAGGTCCGGGACCGATCAGGATGGAAGACAGTGTACCAACGAGGAAACGTGGACGCCCAAGGAAGATTCCGAGCATTGATGCAGCGAGTCTGAGGAGCATAACCGGAAAATGTCGGTGTGGAACATTGACGCAGGCCAGGCAAGGACCGCGCTCAGTCCGGGAGTACACAGAGGAATTCCTGGAGTCAGCCAAAAGATGCAAGCCCAAGACAGCGGAGGATTGGTGCCGGTGGTATACGGCAGGACTCCGCGAGGAGATTCAGGGCAAGCTGATTGGTGTGTTGGAACCATGGGAATTCGCCTTGGTGAACCGGATGGCCGGTCAGGCAATGGAGGCTAAACGGACACTTACTCGTCGGGTCGTCGCTATCTCGAGCTCTGAGGAGGACGTAGAGGTGGAAGAGGATCCATCAGAGGACTCAGAGTGGGAAGAGGAGCCGACATCGTCGACCGGGAGTGGCCGCGCGGCTGGTCCTAAGCCGGAAGGGGAGCAGAAGTCTCCAGTTCGTAGTGGCTAGTTGTGATTCCTGAGTTAACTAGTAGGAGTAGGACACGGTTTTCTTCATTTCCTATGGTTTTTAGCTTTTCATTCTTGTTATGAGGTTAATCGCGGATTTTGGCGATACCTTGAGACCTATTTATTCGTTGTAGTCCTACTCCATTTCATTTATTAAATTCATTGTTGGTTTTAAATGATCTTGAGCAAGTAGGACGTCTCTTTCGTGCTTCCCTTGATTGTGTTTGGAAACTCGCCCTTGTTTTGGGATGTTAAGTACGAACTGAAGGTTTGGAATTCGGGACGAATTCCGAATAAGAGGGGGAGAATTGTAACACCCCAAAACCAGCCCAATTAAAATTTTTAAAAGCTAATGGGTTTCTCTACAGCCCAACTAGAAAACCCTAGGGTTTTCCCTTTCTCTTCCCCCTATAAAAGCAAGCCTCCACTTCTTTTTCTCTCATCAGAAATCTAGAAGCGAAGCCCTGCAGAGAATTCCCAGAGACTGGAAGCCCTAGCCGTCAACTCTCTCTCTCTCCTCGCGCCGCCTCTCTCCTCCTTCTCTCTCTTCGCCGCGTCTCTTCTCTCTCTCTCTCTCCTCGCCGCGTTTCCTTCTCACCCTCTCGGCCGCGTCTCTCTCTTCTCGCCGTGAGCAGCCGCGCGTGGTGGCGGTAGCCGTGTGGGTCGTCGATCTCAGATCTCACCTCTCCTGCATCTCAGATCCAACCAGATCTAGGCTAAGGTGAGGTGTTCTACCCAGATCTGTTCTATGTTCTTTTATATCGTTGAATGGGTTGCTAGGATTGATTAGATCTTGTTTGTTGTTAGGATGATAGACCATATTGCATTAGAACCCTCGTACTGATTTAAGATTCTAAATAAACTGGGTTGATGATTGATTGATTGTTTAATTGGTTGAAGACCTGTGGTTGTGATTGAGAGCTAGGATGGTTATAAAGAAATGAACGTAGGGTAATAAGAGAACTGTTAACCGGTCTGTTAGATGAATGATAGGAAACCTATGAATGACTGTTGAATGGATTGAGTGTGACACCGAGAACGGGTGGCGTCTAAAAAGGAAAGTAAGAAAGAGTCTAAGGGTTTAAGGAAAAAGGAAATGATAAGAAAAAGGAAAAGTTAAGAAATGGAATACGAACCACCGAGGGACTGGTGGGGAGTATGGAAAATGAATAGAAATGGAATACGAACCACCGAGGGACTGGTGGGGTGTATGGGAAAACGCGGCGGCCGTAGCGTTCAAAAACGGCAAGTAAGAATAGAGGCGCCGGTAAGATTGAGTCACGCCGAGTCTTGGCGGAAAGGGGTCGTAATACACTGCAAGGGGTATGGACTACATCCAAGGGAACCGGATGCTGGGTGTACCAGGGCAGGCGACCTCATAGGGATGCAGCAAGAAAAGGGGAGGGTTGGTCCGCTTGAGCTGTGTAGGTCCTAGAGTTATAGGATGAATGGAGTCTTAAATAATAAACTGAAATGTGTGAATTGAGCGATGACTGAGTTCATTGCACTGTTTGTTTTGTGAAATAAATCCTTAATAGTTAGTTAAGAAATGGGTGTAGTGACTAGTCGGTTCTCGTTTCGCATTGAGCGGTATAAAAGCTCATGGGGGAGACTGGCCTAGAATCGCTTCACTGAGTATTAATACTCACCCCTCTTTTCCCTCTCCTATTTTTGCAGAACTATAAGTGGAAATGTCAACGGTAAAGAAGGAAATGCACCTGAAACTCATGGGACCAGAAACGGGACACACGGAGATGTCGGAAAAGTAGACATGTGTGTCCTAAACCCCGCGCCCTGGAACCCCGGTTGGAAATGGGGAGGGACAGGTGTTTCAACTTAGCTCATCCAGCTCCAAAGTAATGTCACTTAGCTCACTCAGCTCATACAGCTCATCTACTCTCACTTTAGCTGGTTTCAGCTCATGCACACTCTCTTCAGCTGGTTCTAGCTTGTGCACACTCTGTTTCAGCTCGTCCTCAGTCTCATCAGCGGGCCTTAGCTCATCCAAGCAGGTCGGTGCTCGAACCGGGGCGTATCATTCCCTTCCTCTTTAAAAGGATTTGACCTCAAATCCATTTTACCTGAAACAAAAGAAAATGACTCAGACAAAAAGAACAAGTAAAATTCAATGAAGGATAAATTTGGAGAGAAACTTCCTTGGAGTTTTGAACTTGTTTCCCTCAAGTAGTTCCATGGTCCAAGATCACAAGTATTGTGTCGACCTTTTCTACTTGCCTCCATCTGAAACTGATCCTTTATATCCTGTACTTTCAAAACAACTAGAGAAACCACATCAAATCTCTGAAAGAAATAATCAAAGGGTTTCTCTTTCCTTAAGATATCAAAAACAAGATCCAAGCTCTTAGGATAATCATCAAGCATGTGGGCAAGCATCAAACAAGTAAACTGATCGCCAAAAATTGGTTTATCAATTTGAAAATTAGGCCAAGGTGTGAAACTGTTATGGAAAGAAAGAGACAATGCCAAATTTGAAAAATTATCATCATGAACGAAATCAAAAGAATTCTTTGGCCTAAGCAATTTTAGTTCATGCTTTTTCCTACACCAAATCTCTTTCAAAGCACAGCTCAATGAAATCAATTCATGAAAAGTTTGAGCTGAGCAAAACGTTTTTCAACCAAGTAAGAATATGTTTTCTTTTTGAAATTCTCGGTTTCAAAACATTTTCATGAAGAGTAGAGACAATCAACTCATGATCCTTACAGTGCTTTTGTTTTAGACAGTAGAATGACTGAGGAAACACCTTTGGTTCATGGAGGATCTGTTTTGGCTCAGGCCGATTCTTTCTGGAGCATGAATCTCCTTTAGAAATCTGGTACTCGCGGATAGATGGACTGAAGAACCTCCGGTTTGGAAAATTCATAACTTCTTCATCCGTGAATATTTTCATGCTTTTCATCCGGATAGATGGACTCAAGAACCTCAGTGAATCCTTGATGAGTTGGCTTTCTTGTAAAATTGGATTCAAGACAAAAGACCTTCGGACTGTTGAGATATCCTTCTTGGACTGAACCTCTGTCGCTGGCACCAAGGTAGCCGGTTTGAACAACCAAGCTTCTCCAAATCTGAGGTTGTTCGGCACAGCCAATGCTTTCATTAAGAGGCTGAACTTGTCTTTCCTGGATACTCAAAACAAACACTAAAAGACCAGGATCAAATGTGCAAGAGAGATACTTGTTCAAATCAAAAATTAAGATATCATTTCCAAGAACAAGTAGCACACTTTTCAGCCTGTCAAGATGCAAATCAAAGTAGACATTACAGACAAGAATCTTATCAAGATATGCAACAACATTAATCATTTCCAAAACGTGCATATCATTATCAATATCTGAACGCACAAGCTTAAGTTCAGATTGAGAAACAACTATCAAAGACTCAAGACATTTTTCAAAGAATGTGTTGTAGACCAATATATCATCAACATTCAAATCAACAAAATTCTCACAAGATGATCTCAGAAAATTCCAAGTTTTTTTCATTTTCAAAACTCAAGAGATCAGGCTGCAAAACAGAATCACAAAAATCAAGTTCACAAAAACCAGTTTCAGTTTCAAGTGAATTCTGTTCCTGCATCTTTTTAATTAAGAAATCGTCCAAATCCAGAGAAGATGCAAACAAATCATCAGTGATCAGTCTATGCCTAGAAGAGTTCAGATCAAAGCTATTTTCTTTGAAAACAAACGAATCAAAAGATTTTGTAGCACAAAAATCAGTATGTTTCATATCAAGCTAAAGATACTTTTCAAAATGATCAAAAACTTTGCTTTGTTCCAGGGACTGATCAAAGCTCAAAATAATTTCAGAACTGATGCCAAGGTTATTTTGAAAACGTTGCTGATCAAGAAATTTATCAGGTTCAAAGATTTTAAAAGAATTAATCATGTTTCCAAAAACAGATTTTGAAAAACAATTTTCGTTTATCTTATCAAGACCAAAACGAATCACATCAAGACAACTGATCTTATCAAACATGTCAGGCAGAGAAATAACTAATTCAGATTTCTCACAGTGCTCTTGAAGATCAGGAAGCAAAGGGGCAGGAGATGAAGGAACAGTAGTTGTGCCGGAATCAAAGCAAAGATGGCTCTACATAAAGGTGGATATGATGCTTGTTGCTTCTTCATCAAAGACTGGATCAGGTTCGTCCTCCACATCAAAGATAGGTTCTGGGACTTCATCCAAAGATATCCAAGTGTCAAGACATGGGCACTGATGTGGAATATCCAGTGGCTCTTCCTCAAAAACCTGTTGAGACAAAACAAGGTTACTCGGATGCTCCGGTTGCAAAACAGTTAGTTCTACATTAGCCTGTTCATTATCATTTATAAACTCAGATTCAAGATAAGGAAGATCATAACTTTCTTCACAAGACATCAAAATTTCAATTGGTTCTTCATCAGTTTCATCAAATATAGGTGAAGAATCTGAAAAATCTTAAATTCTTTCTTCAAACAGTTTTCAGATTTACCTTGGGTTTTCTTACTGATGGAAAAGGATGACTCAGCTACTGGGGCACGTGTGGATGTGCTCATCTTTTGGCTCTTGCTGACGTCCTTGAGGGCTTTGTCCACACCCTTCACAAAGTTATCACAAAATTGTTGGACATCAAACTGAAGCAATCGCCTTCTTGGATCAGATTCACCTTTGGATGTATTGACATGCTCTTTGCTCCACCTGTTTGGTTTTTCCTGCACACTAACACACTCATCAAAATAATTCAAAGAAGATTTAAAGGAGGTTTGAGAGACAGAAAGTCGTGGGTGCTTCTCCTTGTTACTTTTCCTTTGGAGACCAAACATCATAACCTGAAAATTCTCAACAAAAAAAGTTAGATAAAAAATTCTCACACTCTCTCAAGTGTTTAATCTCACCCACTCAAGTGTTTCTCTCAGATTTTATGGTAATCACTCAAGTTTCTTCTCAAGGTTCTAAGAGAACAAATCAAGAATCCCAATGGGTAGATCCAAAGCAAACAAAGGGTTTTTCTCAAGATAGATAGATAAGAGATTTTTTTTATTTTTAAATCCGTTTTAACCACCTCTAAGGCCGGATTTCTCCTCGGCCAGGAGGCTTACTCTTCCACCACCAAACCAAAATCGAAAACTTTTGATATCTTTTCTTTCTTTTTTTTTTTTTGAATAGATCTTTTTTTTTTTATGGATGGTAAAGAGGGGCCCGATTCAAAAATAGATAGAAGAAGAATATTTTTTTTTATGAAGAAAATGATAGATGAGAAAGATGGAATGACAAGAGATACTGGAAGAGTGGCTCTGATACCACTTGATAGAACCAAAATAAGGATCACTCTTTCGGTAAGGTTAATATGAACTCAGATCCGAGAGGATTGAGAACTGATGGATCGAGGGGTGACACTAAGGGTTGCGGAATAGCCCAAAGATACTACCAGACTTCGATCGTTGCCGGATGTGACGCACCGGTCCAACAAAAGAAGGATCGAAACTTGGAGATAACCTCACCAAGAAACTAAGAAGTGTTCTAACCAAAAAACAATGAGAGAAACTCATAAAAAGTGAAAAATAATCTATTCATTTTGTGGCTTGTGATTACATATTTATACTACTTGTGGTCAAAGAAAGACTAAGAGTTTTTGTGGAAAACTAGAAACTTAGATAACACAAACAAAGACTAAGACTTTTGACTAGAAATAAGTATGTTGTTGAATGCCCCTTGATCTGACCACGACCTTGAATTTGGAGTAAAACAAACCCAAATTGAATTTGTTATGAATTTTTCCGTGGGCTGAAAAAGGTCCATCTCGCCCAGCAACTAAACCAGCTCCATCTTCAGTATCACTTAGCTCATCCAGCTCCAAAGTAATGTCACTTAGCTCACTCAGCTCATACACCTCATCTACTCTCACTTTAGCTGGTTTCAGCTCATGCACACTCTCTTCAGCTGGTTCTAGATTGTGCACACTCTGTTTCACCTCGTCCTCAATCTCATCAGCTGGCCTTAGCTCATCCAAGGTTGCATAGATGATAGGGAATTGACATGAACTGATGAGAAAACCTCGGTTAGGTCTAGTTGGTCGACAAGATCGCCACCTTGGGATGTGTCCATGACCCAAGCAGGTCGGTGCTCGAACCGGGGCGTATCAAGCGTGCTGATATGTGTACTGATGGACAGCCACGGACGTCCTGTGTGTGCTGACGGACACACACACGACAGCCACGGATGTCCTGTGTATGCTGACGGACACACACACGGACCTGTGTGTGCTGACGGACTCTGTCTGACGGACTCCTGCGTCACTCTCAGACAGCCCACGTGGCGCGCACCACGGCGTCCTGACAACATCCACGGAAAATCACCCGAAATCCAGCCAGCGTGCTGAGTCCAAGAACGCGTACTGATATTTGTACTGATGGACAGCCACGGACATCCTGTGTGCGCTGATGGACAGCCACGAACAGCCATGGCATCCTGTGTGTGCTGGCGGACACCCACGGACGTCTTGTGTGTACTGAACAGACAGCCCACGTGGGCCAAAATCACCCACACAGTCCACAGGAAGGGCCAGAGTGCTGAGTCCAAGGATCAAGGTGCTGATATGTGTACTGAAGGACAGCCACGGACGTCCAGTGTGTACTGACGGACAGCCACGAACACACAGGGACAGCCACTGACATCCTGTGTGTGCTGACGGACAGCCACAGACGTCCAGTGGCGACGGACAGCCACAGACGTCCTGTGTGTGCTGACGGACACACACGAACACAAACGGACAGCCACGGACGTCCTGTGTGTGCTGACGGACAGCCACAGACAGCCACGGACGTACTGTGTGTGCTGGCGGACACACACGGACGTCCTGTGTGTGCTGACCGACACCCATGGACGTCCTGTGTGTGCTGACGGACACACACGGACACACATGGACAGCCACAGAAGTCCTGTGTGTGCTGACGGACAGCCACAGACGTCCTGTGTGTGCTGACGGACAGCCACAGACGTCCTGTGTGTGCTGGCGGACAGCCACGGACGTCCTGTGTGTACTGAACAGACAGCCCACGTGGGCCAAAATCACCCAAACAGTCCACGGTAAGGGCCAGCGTGCTGAGTCCAAGGACCAACGTGCTGATATGTGAACTGATGGACAGCCACAGACGTCCTGTGTGGGCTGACGGACACTGACGGACACACACGGACAGCCACGGACGTCCTGTGCGTGCTGGCGGACACCCACAGACGTCTTGTGTATACTGAACAGACAGCCCACGTGGGCCAAAATCACCCGAACAGTCCACGGAAGGGTCAGCGTGCGGAGTCCAAGGACCAACGTGCTGATATGTGTACTGATGGACAGCCACGGACATCCTGTGTGTGCTGTAGGACACACACGGACAGCCACGGACGTCCTGTGTATACTGACGGACACACACGGACGTCCTTTGTGTGCTGACGGACACCAACGGACGTTCTGTGTGTGCTGACGGACACACACGGACACACACGGACAACCACGGACGTCCTGTGTGTGCTGATGGACAGCCACGAACGTTCTGTGTGTTCTGGCGGACACCCACAGACGTCCTGGGTGTACTGAACAGATAGCCCACGTGGGCCAAAATCACCGGAACAGTCCACGGGAAGGGTCAGCATGCTGAGTCCAAGGACCAAGGTGCTGATATGTGTACTGATGGACAGCCACGGACGTCCAGTGTGTACTGACGGACAGCCACGAACACACAGGGACAGCCACTGACGTCCTGTGTGTGCTGACAGACAGCCACAGACGTCCTGTGTGTGCTGACGGACACACACGAACACAAACGGACAGCCACGGACGTCCTGTGTGTGCTGACGGACAGGCACAGACAGCCACGGACGTACTGTGTGTGCTGGCGGACACACACGGACGTCCTGTGTGTGCTGACGGACACCCATGGACGTCCTGTGTGTGCTGACGGACACACACGGACACACATGGACAGCCACAGACGTCCTGTGTGTGCTGACGGACAGCCACAGACGTCCTGTGTGTGCTGGCGGACAGCCACGGACGTCCTGTGTGTACTGAACAGACAGCCCACGTGGGCCAAAATCACCCAAACAGTCCACGGGAAGGGCCAGCGTGCTGAGTCCAAGGACCAACGTTCTGATATGTGAACTGATGGACAGCCACAGACGTCCTGTGTGGGCTGACGGACACTGACGGACACATATTGACTCACACGGACAGCCACGGATGTCATGTGCGTGCTGGCGGACACCCACAGACGTCTTGTGTATACTGAACAGACAGCCCACGTGGGCCAAAATCACCCGAACAGTCCACGGGAAGGGTCAGCGTGCGGAGTCCAAGGACCAACGTGCTGATATGTGTACTGATGGACAGCCACGGACATCCTGTGTGTGCTGTAGGACACACACGGACAGCCACGGACGTCCTGTGTGTACTGACGGACACACACTGACGTCCTTTGTGTGCTGACGGACACCAACGGACGTTCTGTGTGTGCTGACGGACACACACGGACAACCACGGACGTCCTGTGTGTGCTGACGGACACACACGGGCGTCCTCTGTGTGCTGACGGACACACACGGGCGTCCTGTGTGTACTGAACAGACAGCCCACGTGGGCCAAAATCACCCGAACAGTCCACGGGAAGGGTCAGCGTGCTGAGTCCAAGGACCAACGTGCTGAAATGTGTACTGATGGAGAGCCACAGACGTCCTGTGTGTGCTGACGGACACACACGGATACACACGGACAGCCACGGACGTCCTGTGTGTCCTGACGGAGACACACGGGCGTCCTGTGTGTGCTGACGGACACACACGGGCGTCCTGTGTGTGCTGACGGACACCCACATATGTCCTGTGTGCACTGAACAGACAGGAAACGTGGGCCAAAATCACACGAACAGTCCACGGGAAGGGCGAGCGTGCTGAGTCCAAGAACCAGCGTTCTGATATGAGTACTGATGGACAGCCACGGACGTCCTGTGTGCGCTGATGGACAGCCACGAACAGCCATGGCATCCTGTGTGTGCTGGCGGACACCCACGGACGTCTTGTGTGTACTGAACAGACAGCCCACGTGGGCCAAAATCACCCAAACAGTCCACAGGAAGGGCCAGCGTGCTGAGTCCAAGGACCAAGGTGCTGATATGTGTACTGATGGACAGCCACGGACGTCCTGTGTGTACTGACGGACAGCCACGAACACACAGGGACAGCCACTGACGTCCTGTGTGTGCTGACGGACAGCCACAGACGTCCTGTGTGTGCTGACGGACACACACGAACACAAATGGACAGCCACGGACGTCTTGTGTGTGCTGACGGATAGCCACAGACAGCCACGGACGTCCTGTGTGTGCTGGAGGACACAGACGGACGTCCTGTGTGCGCTGACGGACACCCATGGACGTCCTGTGTGTGCTGAAGGACACACACGGACACAGATGTCCTGTGTGTGCTGACGGACAGCAACAGACATCATGTGTGTGCTGGCGGACAACCACGGACGTCCTGTGTGTACTGAACAGACAGCCCACGTGGGCCAAAATCACCCAAACAGTCCACAGGAAGGGCCAGCGTGCTGAGTCCAAGGACCAACGTGCTCATATGTGGACTGATGGACAGCCACAAACATCCTGTGTGGGCTGACGGAAACTGACGGACACACACGGACAGCCACGGACGTCCTGTGTGTACTGACGGACACACACGGATGTCCTGTGTGTGCTGACGGACACACACGGACACACATGGACAACCACAGACATCCTGTGTGTGCTGATGGACAGCCATGAATGTCCTGTGTGTGCTGGCGGACACCCACGGACGTCCTGTGTGTACTGAACAGATAGCCCACATGGGCCAAAATCACCCGAACAGTCCACGGGAAGGGTCAGCGTGCTGAGTCCAAGGACCAACGTGCTGATATGTGTACTGATGGACAACCACGGACGTCCTGTGTGTGCTGACGGACACACACGGATACACACGGACAGCCATGGACGTCCTGTGTGTGCTGACGGACACACATGGGCGTCCTGTGTGTGCTGACGGACACACACGGGCGTCCTGTGTGTGCTGACGGACACACACGGGCATCCTGTGTGTGCTGACGGACACACACGAGCGTCCTGTGTGTGCTGACGGACACCCACAGACGTCCTGTGTGCACTGAACAGACAGCCCACGTGGGCCAAAATCACCCGAACAGTCCACCGGAAGGGCCAGCGTGCTGAGTCCAAGGACCAGCGTGCTGATATGTGTACTGATGGACAGACACGGACATCCTGTGTGTGCTGACGGACACACACGAAACACACGGAAACACACGGACAGCCACAGACGTCCTGTGTGTGCTGATGGACACACACGTACGTCATCTGTGTGCTGACGGACAACCACGGACGTCTTGTGTGTGCTGACAGACACACACGGACAGCCATGGACGTCCTGTGTGTGCTGACGGCAACCCATGGACGTCCTGTGTGTGCTGACGGACACACACGAACACACATGGACAGCCACAGACGTCCTGTGTCTGCTGACGGACGGCCACAGACGTCCTGTGGGTGCTGGCGGACAGCCACGGACGTCCTGTGTGTAATGAACAGACAGCCCACGTGGGCCAAAATCACCCAAACAGTCCACAGGCCAACGTGCTGATATGTGTACTGATGGACAGCCACAGACGTCCTGTGTGGGCTGACGGACACTGATGGACACTCACGGACTCACACGGATAGCCACGGACGTCCTGTGCGTGCTGGCGGACACCCACAGACGTCTTGTGTATACTGAACGGACAGCCCACGTGGGCCAAAATCACCCGAACAGTCCACGGGAAGGGTCAGCGTGCTGAGTCCAAGGACCAACGTGCTGATATGTGTACTGATGGACAGCCACTGACATCTTGTGTGTGCTGTAGGACACACACAGACAGCCACAGACGTCCTGTGTATACTGACGGACACACACGGACGTCCTGTGTGTGCTGACGGACACACACGGACAACCACGGACGTCCTGTGTGTGCTGATGGACAGCCACGAACGTCCTGTGTGTGCTGGGGGACACCCACATATGTCCTGTGTGTACTGAACAGATAGCCCACGTGGGCCAAAATCACCCAAACAGTCCACGGGAAGGGTCAGCGTGCTTAGTCCAAGGACCAACGTGCTGATATGTGTACTGATGGAAAGCCACGGACGTCCTGTGTGTGCTGACGGACACACACGAATACACACGGACAGCCACGGACGTCCAGTGTGTGCTGACGGAGACACACGGGCGTGCTGTGTGTGCTGACGGAGACACACGGGCGTGCTGTGTGTGCTGACGGACACACACGGGCGTCCTATGTGTGCTGATGGACACCCACAGACGTCCTGTGTGCACTGAACAGACAGGCCACGTGGGCCAAAATCACACGAACAGTCCACGGGAAGGGCGAGCGTGCTGAGTCCAAGGACCAGCGTTCTGATATGTTTACTGATGGACAGCCACGGACGTCCTGTGTGCGCACCTTTGAGAAGTCTTTGAAAGGATAAGGGTTTGCATCTGGCCTTTCTCGGCTCATGCACAATCCAAAATCATTTGCCTTATAGGCAATAGTACCAGTCCATCTTCTGGACTGACAAAGCTCATTAGATCCTAAGTCAATCAACCAACCATCCTCACATGACTTGGAACTGATGAGTCATCATCTGGCCTGACCGGCCTTGGACTTAACCCAGACAACATATATGATTTGTTCATACCAACCGATGCATTCAGTAATCAGGTTAGGACCGACACCTTGAACCATCATTCAGAGGTCAGGTCGTCCATACTCAACCATGATCAGATCTTACACGGCCTTCCTTGAACAATCACACTTAGGCTCAGTATCTATGGTCTACGACACATAGTACTAGCCACACACTTCGTCATGACTCTTAGCCAATCTCGAAGCTATCAACACCAAGGTTGATATCTAGAAGCATCACATCAATACTATTACTCCAGCATCGTGACTATCCATACTAGTGTTCGGCCATCGAACCATCGTCATGAAACATGATCCGACCACTAGACTTGATAAGCCATCGTCCACTTAGCATGTACTGATATAACTGGCCTTCCATTGCCATCATGTGGGTCTACCCCTACATAAGGCATATGGCGCTTATCCTACTCACCAACCCGAGGTTGATTGTAAGATATCCCACTTAGCCTTTGCGGCTAGAACCATCCAACCATAGCCGGATCGTCCATTGTCCCGTCTAACCGTCTGGTTAAGATCTAGGTGCGATCGGCAAGTTACAAGTCCGGCCCAAAGGCTCACGGTCCTTCTTACCTGATCCAACCCAAAGCCTGGATCTATACCACCGAGTAAGGCCCAAGCCCAAACCGGATTGCCTTGCAACCGATCAGACCTTGCGACACAACACTCCGGTTAAACTAACCGTCCGTCCGTTCGACTATGCAGCAGCGCGGACTGTCCACTTGGTTCGGCCTAAGCCTTGAACCAATGGCACTGTTTGGAACTCACACACCTTTGGGAACTAGTAACCCTTTGGACACTCGTGCCTCTTGGCAACTCATGACCCTTGGCATTCTCGCACCCATTCAGATGCTCCAACCGTTCGACCTAACCGTCCGTAGGGACTGTCTGGTCCGTACGTGTGTCCGGCCTATGGCCAAAGGACCACGCCTTAACCTACACAAGTCATGAACCATTGTGACTGTTCAGGGAAGGGTTGCAACCCGTTCAGAACAGAACAGAACCACCCCCCCTATCCAATCGGATCACCTGAGGCCGGTTTAGACCATACGCGCGCGCCTAACTCGTCGGTTATGGACCGCGACCGCATTACTCAACCAGAACCACGGTTATAACCAATCCCAACACATCAACAAAGCCACGCCAATGTACAGAAGGAGTAGAAGAAGAATTGGATGAAAAGAATGAGAAGAATAGGACACAATCCAAACGCCCATGGCTAGACCGGTTCGGACTGTCCGATTGTCTTAGCCGATGAGTCGGTGGTTACCCCACTGACCCTATCTGACTGAACCACGGCTTTGGAGTCCTTCTCCAGACCTTTCTCTATGCCTTGGGTATTCATAACCACACGGCCTCCTCTCTCCTAAACCATTCTCCTTGCCGGAGACACAAAACACCACGACCGGCCCTTTTCCGGCCGATCTCTTGCCGGGACTCTCTCTCTCTCTCTCACGTTTTTCTCTGAGAATTTTACTCTGGAATTGGATAATGAAATAAACAGGAGAGACCCCATATTTATAGAAAACGAGGGGTTAAGTCTTGCCCCACGAACAGGCACGACTTGCTAGCGAATGGGCACCATCGGCCAAGGGTTGTCCCCTTTCGGCCACTTGCATCCTTTCGCCCTTTCTGATTGGGTTTGGGGTAGGTCATAAGCCCAACCCACGCCCCAAGACTCCTGGACTTAGCCCACGGCCTTGTCCAAGGACCCAACAGCCCAATGGCCTCATGGCCGGACCTCACAGCCCGCCACTGACCCGGACCCGGACCATCGGCCTAAAACCCGAACAGTCCGTCTAGCTGAGATGAGCTGACTCCCAGCGCCTCAGCTGAGTGAGCTAGTAGTCCAGCTAGTGGAGCTGACTTAGTAGTGGCTGAGCTGGAGTGAACTCAACCTAGCTTCGTTAAGCTGGTCGAGCTACTTCTCTATCTCGTCCAGCTACCGTCTTACTTGTCTTAGCCGTCTCTTTGCTCTTATAAGGTTAAGTCTAAGTTTCCTTATGTCTTTAACCTTCTTTCTTGACCATGGAACGCTTGCCTTGATGTCCTAAGACTGGCTGGTACGTTTCCTCGAACCATGGCCGTCCCGACAATCCTTTCCAGGATTGGGGGCGTGACAAGTCTCCCCCACTTGTAATGGATTCGTCCTCGAATCCGGTGATGATTGTACCTTGTCCCAAGACAAAATATTCCAACCAAACTTATTCTAGTCTTGATCAGAGAATAGAACAAGCTTGATTCAAAACCACCAAATGACCACTTCGATGTACCAGTCAAGTCCTCACGAACTTGTTCCAATCTTTAGGCTGCTTGTCCTACAACAAGTCCTAACAGATTGTTATGGTTCTTTTGTCCTTCATGGACAATAAGGTTCATGACCTCAGCCACAACGTAATGGATCATCCCCTTAACCGGACACAACCTTTTCAGGCTTGGCCACATTGCGATCTTAGTCCCTCCAGACTAAAAACGCCTCAGACTTGACTTCTGTCCTTCACTGGACTTTGTCATAATTTGATCCTGGTCCATTTACGGACGTGATCGTATTCCGGTCATGGTCCACTCAGGGACTCGACCGTTTCACCCCGACCATAGGTCCATCTCCGAATAGGTCGTGGCCTGATCCTCGTCCATTACTAGACTTGATCATTCTCAACCGTAGGTCAAACTCCGACTTGGTTGTACTGCGACCATGGTCCTCTCTCGGACATGGTCAACTTCGGCTCTGCCATCTCGGCCGGAGCCAAAGAAACGGACTCTAGGACAGCGGAACTGTCCCTGGTTCCAGTTCAATCATAAATGGATCGGACCTATCAGGGGGGACACCCTGTAGCGAACAGAACACATCTGGGAACTCGGACACCAACGAATCCTCAGAAAGGTCTTTCAGACAGACAGAACTGCCAGGCTCTGTAGTTGTAATTGTAGCCAAAAAGGACTGACAATCCTGTTCCAGCATCCGAATTGCTCGAACTGCTGAAACCACTACTTTCTCTTGAGCCGGACACAGACATTGGTACTGGATCGGATGAAGCCCAGTCTCCAATTGCACACGACCTTTATGGCAATCGAGAGTGGCCCGATACTTTCCCAACCAGTCCATACCTAGGATCATCGCGTGATTCTTTAGGTGGACACAGAATGATTCACAGGGAATACCTTTCCCTGAATTGACACTGGGATATTTAACATGAGACCTAATGAGTTCCTGGCTTGCCCTCCGGCCGCCCTCACTATCCCGAAATAATCACCAGCGTCCAGACAGAACAGACCCTTTCCGACCAGTCCCAGACTCACAAAACCTATGTGTAGCCTCTGCGTCGGAAAGTACGTGGGTTTTTACACCACCAATCATGAGGGTTCCTATCAGAGACCCCCATCAGAATCCCCTAGACAATTCTAGGTTCCAGACCAAGCATTACTACTTGAATGTAAAAAGATAAATTTAGAGATTGCCAGAGATCGAATCAAAAGATCCGAAAGCTCCGTCGTCTCGTGACAGTTCATACACCCTTGGTGTTGTGGTTGGTTTGCCTTGGGACGCCTTGCCTGTGTCTCCACGGCCCTTCCCCTGACTTCCTTGCAGCTTGGGACACTCCGATTGGAAATGTCCTTGCTGGCCACAATGGAAACAAGTCATCTGGCCGCTTCTACCAGACGGGTTCTGTCGAGGACAGTTCTGAACCCCATGGTCCATGCTGCCACAACGAACACAAGCCCCCTTGGCCTTCCAGCACTCACCGGTATGGTTCCGTCCACATTTGGAACACGCAGGTTGGCAACCAGAGGTCTTACCTCCTTCCACCTGGTCCCATTTTCTCTTTTTATCATTAGTCTTGCCCGATGGGCCAGACTGTGGCTTAGCCTTAAGCTTAGCTTCTTCAGCCAAGTTAGACTCCAACAAAGCCACCCGTTTCACTTCCAGTGGGTACCTAGATGAGTAGCATTTCGGTTTAATCACACATTTGGAAAATGTCCCATACCATTCTCCAAAGCGTCTTACTATTGCGAATGCTGACACCATTCACAACAGAAACTATAATATACCTCAATCCCCATCATACTAAGATACTTAACATCATGTTCTTCCAATGATTGGAACGAACACCCTGAGTTTCCTCAATTCTTTCTTTGGACGGATTCAGATTGGAATTGATTCATTCCATCCAACTAGATCTAAGGAAACCTACCTTGACCTATACCGAGTCCTAGCTGATCCATCTGATCACAAGTCGACTCGTGTGCTGGTCATGTAGTGTCTCCTTTGAGTCTGATTTAACATTGCATATGCTTTACTTATTATGAACGGCCATCAAGGGATAACACTTAACTTCAGTAGAGTGCTGGACGTTTATTTCAACCTAAGCCACTCTCTGGTCCATGTTACTTCCCTTGTCCAGGTAATCCATAAACAAGTTTTGCATTGCTTTCATCCCTTCCAACCCGTCTATTACTTCTAAATACTAGATCGACCAACCTTTCTGTTTTTAGGTTCTTGCCCTTGGAAAATGTATCTTGGCTAAGCCGGTTCATCTTAGAATTCGCTAATTCACAAGCATGATACCCTAGCTTACCTCAACTCTTTCTTGGCTCACCCCAACTAAGGTTTCATAGTCATCATAGTTTTGGAAATAATTTCGGTATGGAATGCATCATCATAGAGCGTTGTCCTAAACAGGATCAAGCATGCTCTGATACCAACTTGTAAGACCCGATCCCGGCCGCCTAGGCCGCGGTCGATGCCTCACGTCGCTCGGTCCACTTCCTAGCCGAACCTCTTAATTTCTGCCCTTTATTTATAATATAGCCTAAAGGCGAGGGCTAACTTAGACCTTAGCTAAAGAATTACCTAGTCATTAATAGCCTAGATCCTTTCAACAGATACGCAGCGGAATATTCTCTAGTTAACCATTGGTCTAAAACCAATCTAACACTTGTCTGGTCGAATCACCTTAGCCTTGGTCAGTTTACTCAACTACCAATTAGCTTAAAGGTCATTCCTAAACCCAAACCAAGCCATACGATTCAGAGGTTCCATTCCCCTAAACCATTCTATCTAGATCTACATAAGTAAATGCTAGATCATACCTTTGCCACATCTATGGAGCTTATTATCTCATCGGTCCTCCATTGACTCGAATTGCTCTTGCTTAACAGCTGGACCATGATCACTCAATGATCTTACTTATGGTCCTTATCTTGACTCCTGCGTCAAACAGCTCCCCTAGGTACTTAGTCATTCAACCAACCATCCCCACAGACATAAGTAACCTTTGAGAAGTCTTTGAAAGGATAAGGGTTTGCATCTGGCCTTTCTCGGCTCATGCACAATCCAAAATCCTTTTGCCTTATAGGCAATAGTACCAAGTCCATCTTCTGGACTGACAAAGCTCATTAGATCCTAAGTCAATCAACCAACTATCCTTACATGAATTGGAACTGACGAGTCATCTTCTGGCCTGACCGGCCTTGGAACTTAACCCAGACAACATATATGATTTGTTCATACCAACCGATGCATTCAGTAATCAGGTTAGGACCAACACCTTGAACCATCATTCAGAGGTCAGGTCGTCCATACTCAACCATGATCAGATCTTACACGGCCTTCCTTGAACAATCACACTTAGGCTCAGTATCTATGGCCTACGACACATAGTACTAGCCATACACTTTGTCATGACTCTTAGCCAATCTCGAAGCTATCAACACCAAGGTTGATATCTAGAAGCATCACATCAATACTCTTACTCCAGCATCGTGACTATCCATACTAGTGTTCGGCCATCGAACCATCGTCATGAAACATGATCCGACCACTAGACTTGATAAGCCATCATCCACTTAGCATGTACTGATATAACTGGCTTTCCATTGCCATCATGTGGGTCTACCCCCTACATAAGGCATATGGCGCCTATCCTACTCACCAATCCGAGGTTGATTGTAAGATATCCCACTTAGCCTTTGCGGCTAGAACCATCCAACCATAGCCGGATCCATCCATTGTCCCGTCTAACCGTCTGGTTAAGATCTAGGTGCGAACGGCAAGTTATAAGTCCGGCCCAAAGGCTCACGGTCCTTCTTACCTGATCCAACCCAAAGCCTGGATCTATACCACCGAGTAAGGCCCAAGCCCAAACCGGATTGCCTTGCAACCGATCAGACCTTGCGACACAACACTCCGGTTAAACTAACCGTCCGTCCGTTCGACTATGCAGCCGCGGACTGTCCACTTGGTTCGGCCTAAGCCTTGAACCAATGGCACCATTTGGAACTCACACCCTTTGGGAACTAGTACCCTTTGGACACTCGTGCCTCTTGGCAACTCATGACCCTTGGCATCTCGCACCCATTCAGATGATCCAACCGTTCGACCTAACCGTCCGTAGGGACTGTCTGGTCCGTACTTGTGTCCGGCCTATGGCCAAAGGACCACGCCGTAACCTACACAAGTCATGAATCATTGTGACTGTTCAGGTAAGGGTTGCAACCGTTCAGAACAGAACAGAACCGCCCCTATCCAATCGGATCATCTGAGGCCGGTTTAGACCATGCGCCCGCCAAACTCGTCGGTTATGGACCGCGACCGCATTACTCAACCAGAACCACGGTTATAACCAATCCCAACACATCAACAAGGCCACGCCAATGTACAGAAGGAGTAGAAGAAGAATTGGATGAAAAGAATGAGAAGAATAGGACACAATCCAAACGCCCATGGCTAGACCGGTTCGGACTGTCCGATTGTCTTAGCTGATGAGTTGGTGGTTACCCCACTGACCCTATCTGACTGAACCACGGCTTTGGAGTCCTTCTCCAGACCTTTCTCTATGCCTTGGGTATTCATAACCACACGTCCTCCTCTCTCCTAAACCATTCTCCTTGCCGGAGACACAAAACCACCACGACCGGCCCTTTTCCGGCCGATCTCTTGGCCGGGACTCTCTCTCTCTCTCTCTACGTTTTTCTCTGAGAATTTTACTCTGGAATTGGATAATGAAATCAACAGGAGAGACCCCATATTTATAGAAAACGAGGGGGTAAGTCTTGCCCCACGAACAGGCACGACTTGCTAGCGAATGGGCACCATCGGCCAAGGGTTGTCCCCTTTCGGCCACTTGCATCCTTTCGCCCTTTCTCATTGGGTTTGGGGTAGGTCATAAGCCCAACCCACGCCCCAAGACTCCTGGACTTAGCCCACGGCCTTGTCCAAGGACCCAACAGCCCAATGGCCTCATGGCCGGACATCACAGCCCGCCACTGACCCGGACCCGGACCATCGGCCTAAAACCCGAACAGTCCGTCTAGCTGAGATGAGCTGACTCCCAGCTGCCTCAGCTGAGTGAGCTATTAGTCCAGCTAGTGGAGCTGACTTAGTAGTGGCTGAGCTGGAGTGAACTCAACCTAGCTTCGTTAAGCTGGTCGAGCTACTTCTCTATCTCGTCCAGCTACCGTCTTACTTGTCTTAGCCATCTCTTTGCTCTTATAAGGTTAAGTCTAAGTTTCCTTATGTCTTTAACCTTCTTTCTTGACCATGGAACGCTTGCCTTGATGTCCTAGAACTGGCTGGTACGTTTCCTCGAACCATGGCCGTCCCGACAATCCTTTCCAGGATTGGGGGCGTGACACCGGTCGGCTTGGCTTTTCTGTCGGCGGTAAGCTCCTGGTCTTAACTAGTCGGGTCGTGCCTCCGGTGCTGTTACTTTGAAGAAATCAGAGTGCTCAAAGCAAGCCTCCGCTCTGTATACATTTGCATGGGATAACATCATAGGATTTTGATCCTATTGTGTTGGCCTTCGGGATCGGAGTAATGATTAACAAGGACAGTCAGTGTAATAACCCTGACCTTAGAGGACAAGTCAACACAAAGTCAATGACGTGGAATCATCCAGCAACCAAAGTGGAAAGGTGTATGAAGATGTTTATGGAAGTTCGATCGGGGAGTTTTGAAGAACGATCGAGCAGAAGTAAAAATGGTTCGAAGAGTTAGAAACTAAGCTACGGAATGGTGATGGTCGAACATGGAGGATTTCCAAAGTCAGCAACTCAAATAAGACTTAATCTCAATCATCAAGTTGAGATAGGAGAAGACATTTGGTCGAGTCAGAAGCAAGTTTGTTCGAGAGCGTAAGGAAGCAGTCGAAAAGCAGTACCGGAGATAGTCTACATCAGAGGTTCGGTAGCAGCATGAAGACAAAGGCGATCAACATAAATCAAGGAGTTAAGGAGTCAACCTAGAAACCTTATTTAAGGTATTTGAAGACATATTAGAGAAAAACAGTTTTGGTCGATATGGTCAAAATGAGCTGGAGGAGAGCTAAGGGAGCCAAATGAAGATGTGCAAAGATGAGAAAGGAGTTCAAAGGGATGTTTTACACATTAAAACAGCCACGGAAGTACTGTGTGTGCTGGCAGACACCCACGGACGTCCTGTGTGTACTGAACACACAGCCCACGAGGGCCAAAATCACCCGAACAGTCCGCAGGAACGGTCAGCGTGCTGAGTCCAAGGACCAACGTGTTGATATGTGTACTGATGGACAGCCACAGACGTCCTCTGTGTGCTGATGGACACACACGGACACACACGGACAGCCCTAGATGTCCTGTGTGTGCTGACGGACACCCACAGACGTCATGTGTGTACCGAACAGAGAGCCCACATGGGCCAAAATCACCCAAACAGTCCACAGGAAGGACCAGCGTGCTGATATGTGTACTGATGGACAGCTACGGATGTCCTGTGTGTGCGGATGGTCACACATGGACACACACAGACGTCCTGTGTGTGCTGACGGACACACACGGACGTCCTGTGTGTGCTGACGGACACACACGGACGTCCTGTGTGTGCTGACGGATAGCCACTTACAGCTACGAATGTCATGTGTGTGCTGGCGGACACCCACAGACACACATGGACAGCCACGGACGTCCTGTGTGTGTGCTAACGGACAGCCACAGACGTGCTGTGTGTGCTGGCGGACTCCCACGGACGTCCTGTGTGTACTGAACAGACAGCCCACGTGGGCCAAAATCACCCAAACAGTCCACGGGAAGGGCCAGCATGCTGAGTCCAACGACCAACGTGCTGATATGTGTACTGATGGACAGCCACGGACGTCCTGTGTTTGCTGATGGACACAGACGAACACACACATACACAGACGGACAGCCACAGATGTCCTGTGTGTGCTGGTGGACACCCACGGCCGTCCTGTGTGTACTGACCAGACAGCCCACGTGGGCCAAAATCACCCGAACAGTCCACGGGAAGGGTCAACGTGCTGAGTCCAAGGACCAACGTGCTGATATGTGTACTGATGGACAGCCACGAACGTCCTGTGTGTGCTGACGGACACACACAGACACACACGGACAGCCCCGGACGTCCTGTGTGTGCTGATGAACACACACGGACGTTCTGTGTGTGCTGTCGGACACCCACACACGTCCTATGTGTACTGAACAGACAGCCCACGTGGGCCAAAATCACCCGAACAGTCCACGGGAAGGGTCAGCGATCTGAGTCCAAGGACCAATGTGCTGATATGTGTACTGACGGACACCCAAGGACGTCATGTGTGTGCTGACGGACACACACGGACACACACGGACACACACGGACAGTCACAGACATCCTGTGTGTGCTGACGGACAGCCACGAACGTACTGTGTGTGCTGGTAGACACCCACATATGTCCTGTGTGTACTGAACAGACAGCCCACGTGGGCTAAAATCACCCAAATAGTCCACGGGAAAGGCCAGCGTGTTGAGTCCAAGGACCAACGTTCTGATATGTGTACTGAGGGACAGCCACAGACGCCCCGTGTGTGCTGACGGACACACACGGACAGCCACGGATGTCCTGTGTGTGCTGGCGGAGACCCAGGGACGTCCTGTGTGTACTGAATAGACCGCCCACGTGATAGAACCCAGGACCTGGACCAGGACGTGGAGCAGACTCAGCATGGTGACCAGGACGATCAGATCAGTCCAACTGAGGTTCAGCCATTCATCCGTACCAGATCAACGGACAGAGCCGTGTACCGGATCGACCCGCGTGCACCCGGACGTGACCTAAGGATGGATCCACGAGCTGATGATCGAATCAGCCAAACCATAGTTGTTCTTCCCCGACCCATTCGCCATTCTAGAGCCAACAGTCAAGCCAGAACCCATGATCATCGAGAAGAATCAGATTTCGGACTTAGCCTATCTTTCCTGGCCCTTTGGGACGTACCGCACGCCCGGATCAGGCTGATCACGACCTTTCCAACCACTTTGATGATTTCATGATGATCGATGCTTCCAACTACTGCAAAGGAAGGATACTTAAGTTCTCTGAAGATTTGGGTCGAGCTATCTCTTCATCTGTTCATGGATCGTCGACGATCAACCATGCGGGCATCTTTACATCCGTCCTGCTCCTTACCGTGGACGACATGATCACCACAGAATGAACCTGGACATCTTTGTGAATCTGGACCAGTCAACACAAGAATCCGCACCTTGACCAGTCTTTAGTCAAAGTCTTCATTTCTAGTTTCTATGTCTTGTTTTCATTCATTTCTATCTTCTTTGTTGTTTTTTCCCACAAATGTCTTTATGTTTCTTTGACTCACATACCTTATAAGTATGTGATGATCCCCCTTAATAAAATCACATCGATTTTCCTTTGCTTCTTTTGAGTCTTCTCTCATTGTTCTTTGCTTAGAACATTCATACTTCTCTTGGTGAGGTCATCTCCAAGCGAACCACTTCGTTGTGTTGGACCGGTGCGTCACATCCGGCAACCTTCGAATCTCTGGTAGTATCTTTGGGCTATTCCGCAACCCTTAGTGTCACCCCTCGATCCATCAGTTCTCAATCCTCTCGGATCTGAGTTCATATCAACCTTACCGAAAGAGTGATCCTTATTTTGGTTCTATCAAGTGGTATCAGAGCCACTCTCTCGGGAACTCTTTTTCAATCCATTTCATTTCATCTTCCATATTCTTCATCTAAATTTCTTATCTATCTATCTTGAACCCGGGCCCCTCATTACCCCCATATAAAAAAAAAAGAGAAAGATCTATATAAAAAAAAAGTATAAAAAAAAAGGATATTCCAAAGTTTGATTTGTTTGTGGTGTGGTGGTGGAAGAGAAAGCCTGCTGGCCGAAGAGAAATCCGGTCTTTGAGGTGGTTAAGGCGGGTTCCCCTCTAAATCTCTTATCTTTCTCTCTTGATCTTTGGTTCACTTGGATTTGCTCATTGGGTGATCTAGTTTGCTCTGTTAGAACTTTGGGAGGAACTCTCTTGTGTGATTACCAACAAAAATTGAGTGAAACACGTGTGTGGGTGAGGATAAACACCTGAGTGTGTGAGGTTCTTAATCTAACTTTACCTTGTTTAAGTTTTCAGGTAACCATGGATAGTGACGAAGAAAGAAACCGACCCGGAAATTCATATGCCGGATTATCTAACTTGCAAATGCGTGCTCTCAATGATTCTATGTCTAACTTGTTGAATACAGGTTTGGAGGCGATCCATCAGAGGATTGATGAACTTCAGGGCCGTCCAACTCAGTCACGAACCAGAACCAGACGTGACCATCCAAGGAGGAACAGCCGGTTCGACCTAGAAATCCGAGAAGATTCTTATGATAATGATCGATCCATCAACCGTCCAAGGACACGGAGTTGATCCAACAACTCATCTATCCTGGGTAAAGGGTACTTGTTCTTCACAGTCACCCTGTTGAAACCCCTGTAATCTATGCACAACCTAAAGCTACCATCCTTTTTCTTAACAAATAGGACTGGTGCTCCCCAAGGTGATACACTAGGGCGTATGAACCCCTTCTCAAGCAACTCCTCAAGTTGCTTCTTCAGCTCTGCCATCTCAGCTGGTGCCATTCTATATGGACTTTTTGATAATGGGGCCGTTCCAGGTTCCAATTCAATGATGAATGGGTCAGCCCTATCAGGGGGAATGCCCTGTAGTGCCCCAAACACATCCTGAAATTCCCGAACCAACGGTATACCCTCTGGGTCACAGGCCCCTACAACCTCATTAGTGTAAATGGTAGCCAAAAAGGCCTCACAACCATTTCCAAGCATCCGTTCTACTTGGACTGCTGAAACCACCAAACTACAAGAGGTTGGCTTGATTCCTTGGTACTTAATCGGGGGTCCAAACTCGTTCTCAAGTTGCACCCTTCCCCGGTGACAATCTAGAGTTGCCCAATACTTTCCCAACCAGTCCATGCCCAAGATCACTTCATGATGCTTGAGGGGGACAACAATCAGATCTATAGGCATCGGCCTATCCAAGATCACCACAGGGATGTCCTTAACCAGACCGAGTGAGTTCATAACTTGCCCTCCGGCCGTACTCACTCGTTCAGGACCATCCCATGTTCCATACTGGAACAAACCTTTTCCTATCATACTTGGACTCACAAAACTATATTTAGCTCCAGTATCAAATAATGTGTGTGTTTCCACACCACCAATACTTAAGGTCCCTACACAGGACCCATCAAAGTATATCTATCCATCCTAGGTTCCATACCATGCAATTCTACTGGAATTGTAAAAGTAGTAGTCTAGAATGTTACCAGTGATCGCTTGGAAAGGCTGAGTCCCATCCACATCCTTGGATAGCTCATACACACGAGGTGTTGAGGTCTGGCCTCGTCCCTGGACTAGCCTGCTAGCCTCTCCACGTCCCTTACTTTGGTTGCCTTGCAACTTAGGGCAATCCCTGCGGTAGTGGCCCTTCTGGCCGCAGTGGTGACAGGTCCTGGACTCACCCAACGGGCTTGGACAATCCTTGGCTGAGTGATCCATCTTACCACATCGAGTACAGGCACCCATGGCCTTCGAGCACTCTCCACCGTGGTATCGACCACACTTAGGGCACTCTGACCTACCACTTGAGGTTTTAGCCTCCTCGGTCAAGTCCCTCTTCCTCTTCTTGTCACCACTATGACCCGAGGATACCACCACACTCTTCAGCTTCTGCTTACCCTCTTCGGTGAGGTTCGTCTCCAGCAAGGCCATCCTCTCAACCAACTCAGAAACCGTGTGGAACTTACAAACAGAACAGTAGGTTCGAAGTTCCACCCTTAGGCCTCGGATGAACCTTCGGACTTGAACCTTCTCATCCTCCAGTTCTCTTCCCACATACCTCCTGAGTCGGTTGAACTCTTCTTCATACTCACAAACAGTCCTCCGTCTTTGAGTCAAGTCCAGGAACTTGGACTCCAAACGATCCCACGCCTCAGCAGGAAAGTACTTATTGTTGAACTCAACCTCAAAGTCAGCAAAGTGCTCAATGGTACCATTGGTACGCTTGTCCAAAGCTAACCACCAATTATGTGCATCTCCCTCCAGGAAGTGTACTGCTATGTCCTTCTGGTAATCCTCAGGACATCGTGTGGACTTGAAGTTTCGAACCAACCTGGTTCTCCACTCGTCCGCCTCCATAGGATCAACACTTCCAGCAAAGTGTTTGGTTTCCAACTTGGAGATATACTCCAGCACCTTCAGGTAGTCCATACCATGCACTGGCCTGACCGGTGGGTCTATCTCAATCACCTCAGCCACACGGCCAGCACCAACGTCAGCCACTCCAGCAGCAACCCGAACTGGGGGATTAGCCTGTCCCACGGACGAGTTCACCAATGCTGTGAACGCCTGTGTCAAGGAGGCTATCTGAGCTCCCATGATCTGCATAGCCTCCACCAAGCCCCTTATGGTCGGCTCAATGACCTCCTCGGCACCCGTGACCCGAACATTGTTTGCATCAACATTCTGGCCACTCCCAGCACCAACGTTGGACGACCCAGTATCGTCTCCATGGACTTGCTCTTGCTGCTCGTCCACATTAGTTTCATTAACCTCAGTAGGAAGAGTTGGACCCACTTGAAGTCCAGTTGCATTGTCCACCTGCTCCACCAGAGCGGGTAGCACTGTGGTTGGAATGGTTCCAGCTGGTAACACTCCGGTCTGTTCAGCACCATCCTGCCCCACTGCTCCAGACGCTCCAGTTGCCTCCTTTCCTTTCCGAGATTTATACCTTCTTGTACCCTTAGGAGTTACAAACACAAACAAAAGGTTAGTCCACAACTGAACACACAACCTCAATCACTCCTAAGTTAACCAGTACAAAAGATTACTTAGAACCCAACTATCTCACCATGAGTCCAAACGGCCAAGTGTGTGGTGAACCAATAACCAAACAAATCCTAGAATAAAGAAGGCTCTGATACCAACTTGTAAGACCCGATCCTGGATTCCCCAATCCAACCAGACCGCGGCCTCACCAAACAATGCAACCAGTTTCATTTACATATTCAAGTTCAAGTGTTAAATAGTTCTAAGTCTTTTTCAGAGTTTTGAGGTTCCAACATTCACACTTAAACAATCCAACATCGACAAGGGCAAATAGATATTTCATAGATAATAATTAAGGTTCATACATCATTCATCATCCTAATAAATAGATCACACACTAGAATCGCATAAGTTCACAAGTTGCACAATAGGCTACAATAATTACACAATTTTCTGAATCAACCCAATCACCACACATCTTCCCATGGCCGCGGTCCTCATGGTGCTTTTCCCTTACCACGGTCCATTTCTGGTCCTGGATCCAACACAAACAAACACACAATCACAAGGTTAGATTACAAAACAAGAATCAGTTCACATTGCATGGTCGGATCCAATCTAGTCAAGAATAATCATCAAAAATGTCAAATCTGACCCCTTTAAAAAGAGATCCAAATACCAAATAAAATTCATGATAAATCATGACAATTCAGAAGAAAAATATTCCCATAATCAGATTCAAAAAAACGGCTCAGATCATAGTGATCTCAGCCATGAACAGCCCACACAAGAACAAGGGGCTTTCATGGGGATTTGATCAGGCCAAGGCCTTAAGATCGATTGATCCTTCCCTGTAATATCATAAAACAATCCATAGTACAATATATATGAAGAAAACAGAGTAGAAGAAGTCAGAGTAAGGAGTGGCCAATCGATCCAAACCGGCCAGACTCACACGGCCATCATCCGCGGCCTTGTCCGGTTACTCTTGGCCACACCTCTCACCTTAGGAGTTCGGTGTCCAGGGGCGACTTCCTTCTCTTTCTCCTTTGCCTTCTCCTTGTCTTTCTGCCTCAAATCCATCCTCTTGATCACACGCCCAAACACACCAGGAACACTCAAGAACAATCTCTTGGATCAAATCGGCCAATCCAAGGTTTGTGTCTCTCTTTCTCTCTTGAATTTTCTCTGTGTGAAAGTGAGTAAAAATCGACCAGAATGGCAGAAATGAGAGAGAGAGGACGACTTAAACTGTCCCCAACCGCCTGGGCGAACAGTTACCAAAAATCACATCCCTTCTTCCCAAAACCATCCCATAACCTTCCCATAACCGCCCATTGGCGGTTTCTCCCCTTTTCTTCCTTTGACAAATCGATCACTGAGCCTCAGCTCACACTCTGAAAGCTTGCCCACTCCCTGTCCCAAGCCTAAGACCAATTTGGTCGAACCGTCCTGCACCCGGACCATCGGCTCGCCCAGTAACCGTCCCGGACTCGTCCACATTGATCCGAACCAGAACGCACCGTTCACCGGATTGAGCTGACCTCCAGCTGTTCCCATCTGAGTGAGCTAGTCCACCAGCTCCTGTGAGCTGAAAAGATCATGGTGAACTGAATTCCAGCTGAACCGAGCTGATTGAACTCAAACCAACACTCGTCCAGCTGCCTAAACACTCACTCAACTCCTTTACCCTTGTTTCCATCGTATCCTGGTTAAGTCTCAGCTGACTGATTCCCTTAACCTTAATTCAGGACCATGATATGCTTGTCTCAAGGTCTAATGACCTGACTGGTGCGTTTCCCTGCACCATGGCCCGTCCGGGCGATCCTATCTAGGATCGGGGACATGACAGAGCCATGCTCAACTACCCCACATACGACCAAGAACTCTATGCCTTGGTGAGGGCCCTTCAAACATGGCAGCACTATCTTTGGCCTAAGGAGTTCATCATCCACACTGATCATCAGTCTCTAAGACACCTTAAGCGTCAGCAGAAGCTGAACAAGAGGCATGCTCGTTGGATGGAGTTCATTGAGACATTCCCTTATGTGATCAAGTACAAACAAGGTAAGGAGAATGTTGTGGCTGATGCATTGTCTCGAAGGTATACTCTTCTCTCATTCCTTGAAACTAAATTGCTTGGCTTTGAATTTATCAAGGATCTTTATGCTTCAGATCAGGATTTTAAAGAGATTTTTCGAAAATGCTCAAAGGTTGGTTATGGCAAATACTTTCAAAATTCTGGTTTCTTATTCTTTGATAACCGTTTGTGTGTGCCCCAATGTTCTTTGAGGGAGTTGTTTCTCAGGGAAGCTCATGGAAGTGGGCTTATGGGACACTTTTGTGTCAAGAAGACTTACAAGGCGGTTCATGACCATTTCTACTGGCCGAGCCTGATGAAAGATGTTGAGAGGATCTGTAGCCGATGTGTGGTGTGCAAGAAGTCTAAGCCTAAAGCATCACACCGCGGTTTGTACTCAGCTCTACCCATTCCCTCTCATCCTTGGGCAGACATTTCTATGGATTTTGTGCTTGGATTGCCTAGGTCTAAAGCTGGACGAGATTCTATCTTTGTGGTTGTTGATAGGTTCTCGAAAATGGCTCATTTCATTCCTTGTCACAAAACTGATGTTGCTGTGCAAGTTGCAGATTTATTCTTTAAGGAAGTTGTTAGATTGCATGGAATGCCTAAGACCATTGTCTCTGATCGTGATGCTAAGTTCCTTAGCTATTTTTGGAAGACCTTGTGGTCTAAGCTAGGTACTAGATTAATGTTCTCTACAACTTATCATCCGCAAACTGATGAGCAAACTGAAGTAGTTAACCGAACCTTGTCTGCTTTGCTTAGATCTTTGGTTAAAAGAATCTTAGGACTTGGGAAGAATGTTTGCCTCATGTTGAATTTGCTTATAACCATGCTTTGCATTCAGCTACTAAGTTTTCTCCTTTTGAGGTTGTTTATGGATTTAATCCCTTGTCTCCACTTAATCTTTTACCTTTGCCTTTGAGTGAACGAGTTAGTTCAGATGGCAAGAGGAAGGTGTACACGATCAAGAAGCTGCATGAACAGGTCCGTGCCAACATTGAAGCCAAGACCGAGGGCTACCAACGACTTGCAGACAAGAAAAGGAAAGAAGTGATCTTCCAGGAAGGTGATCTTGTTTGGGTCCACATGAGGAAGGAACGATTCCCGGAACAAAGGAAGTCCAAACTCATGCCCCGGGTCGATGTTCCATTCCAGATTCTCAGGAAACTCCATGACAATGCTTACCAGCTTGATCTTCAGGGTAAGTATGATATCTCTTCAAGTTTTAATGTTTCTGATTTATCTACTTTTTGCGCAGATGATCCGGATTTGTGGTCAAATCCTTTTGAAGAGGGAGGGAATGATAGAACCCATGACCTGGACCAGGACGTGGAGCAGACTCAGCATGGTGACCAGGACGATCAGATCAGTCCAACTGAGGTTCAGCCATTCAGCCGTACAGGATCAACGGACAGAGCCGTGTACCGGATCGACCCGCGTGCACCCGGACGTGACCTAAGGATGGATCCACGACCTGATGACCGAATCAGCCAAACCACAGGCATTCTTCCCCGACCCATTCGCCATTCTAGAGCCAACAGTCAAGCCAGAACCCATGATTATCGAGAAGAATCAGATTCCGGACTTAGCCTATCTTTCCTGGCCCGTTTGGGACGTACCGCACGCCCGGATCAGGCTGATCATGACCTTTCCAACCACTTTGATGATTTCATGATGATCGATGCTTCCAACTACTCCAAAGGAAGGATACTTAAGCTCTCTGAAGATTTGGGTCGAGCAATCTCTTCATCCGTTCATGGATCATCGACGATCAACCATGCGGTCAGCCTTACATCCGTCCTGCTCCTTACCGTGGATGACCTGATCACCACAGAATGAACTTGGACATCTTTGTGAATCTGGACCAGTCAACACAAGAATCCGCACCTTGACCAATCTTTAGTCAAAGTCTTCATTTCTAGTTTCAATGTCTTGTTTTCATTCATTACTATCTTCTATGTTGTCTTTTCCCACAAATGTCTTTATGTTTCTTTGACTCACAAACCATATAAGTATGTAATGATCCCCCTTAATAAAATCACATAGATTTTCCTTTGCTTCTTTTGAGTCTTCTCTCATTGTTCTTTGCTTAGAACATTCATACTTCTCTTGGTGAGGTCATCTCCAAGCGAACCACTTCGTTGTGTTGGACCGGTGCGTCACATCCGGCAACCTTCGAATCTCTGGTAGTATCTTTGGGCTATTCCGCAACCCTTAGTGTCACCCCTCGATCCATCAGTTCTCAATCCTCTCGGATCTGAGTTCATATCAACCTTACCGAAAGAGTGATCCTTATTTGGGTTCTATCACCACGAGGGCCAAAATCACTCGAACAGTCCACAGGAAGGGTCAGCGTGCGGAGTCAATGGACCAACGTGCTGATATGTGTACTTATGGACAGCCACGGACGTCATGTGTGTGCTGACGGACACACACGGACACACACGCACAGCCACGAACGTCCTATGTGTGCTCACTGACACACACAGACGTCCTGTGTGTGCTGACGGACACCCACAGACGTCCTGTGTGTACTGAACAGACAGCCCACGTGGGCCTAAATCCCCCGAACAGTCCACGGGAAGGGTAAGCGTGCTGAGTCCAAGGACCAACGTGCTGATATGTGTACTGATGGACAGCCACGGACGTCCTGTGTGTGCTGACGGACACACACGGACAGCCACAGATGTCCTGTGTGTGCTGGCGGACACCCACAGACATCATGTGTGTACTGAACAGATAGCCCACGTGGGCTAAAATCACCCAAACAGTCCACGGGAAGGGCCAGCGTGCAGAGTGTTGACGGACACACACGGACAGCCACAGACGTCCTGTGTATGCTGACGGACACACACGGACATCCTGTGTGTGCTGACGGACACCCACGGACGTCCTGTGTGTGCTGACAGACACACATGGACACACACGGACGTCTCCGAGATCAAAAGCTTTTTTCTAAGCTTAGTAAATGTTGTTTCTGGAAAAGAGAAGTTGGCTTCTTAGGACATCGAGTTTCAGAAGAAGGAGTTGCCGTCGATCCAGAAAAGATAGCTGCTATTAAGGAATGGCCGCATCCGACTTCTGTTACCGAGATTCGAAGTTTTCTCGGATTGGCCGGCTATTACAGAAAGTTTGTCCAAGGATTTGTAAGCGTATCAAAGCCTTTGACTCCTCTTACCGGTAAAGGGATTGCTTATGAATGGAGTATAGAAACCGAGAAAGCATTCAAAAAGTTAAAAGAAGCTTTGACGACTGCACCTATCTTAGCATTGCCTAAGCCTAACCAACCATACACCGTGTATACGGATGCATCTCATGTTGGTTTAGGTTGTGTGCTGATGCAGGACGATAAGGTAATCTCCTATGCATCTAGGCAACTAAGAAAGCATGAAGTGAATTATCCGACACATGACCTAGAGATGGCTGCAGTAGTATTTGCCCTTCGGATTTGGCGATCGTACTTGTATGGTGAGAAGATCCAAGTGTTCACTGACCATAAAAGCCTTAAGTATCTTTTCACTCAACCTGATTTGAACCTAAGGCAAAGACGATGGATGGAGTTCATAGCTGATTACGACATGCAGATCCTATATCATCCAGGAAAAGCCAACGTTGTTGCTGATGCGTTGAGCAGAAGGAAAGTTGATGTAGATATTGAAAAAGAACTCCAGAACCTGGAAGCGGAATTCAAAATGATTAGTTTGGCTGCCTTAGAAGGAGAGGAAAGAGAACCTCTAGGATTACAAGCAGTAAGCAAAGCTGGTTTACTTTCTCGTATCCGAGAATATCAAATGAGAGATGTGAACCTGAAGAAGATACGAGAGCAGTTGAATGAAGGAAACTTCGGAGGATATCAAGTTGCAAGTGATGGAACTTTGTTACTCAATGGTCGAATAACTGTTCCGAAAGGAGAAGGACTTCAAGAGGAGATTCTAAGGACTGCACACCATTCTCTCTTAAGCATTCATCCCGGAAGCACAAAGATGTATCGAGATATCCGAAGATATTACCACTGGCCAGGGATGAAGAGAGATGTTGCCATATGGGTTTCTGAGTGTCAGAGTTGCCAGCGGATAAAAGCTGAACACCAAGTCCCAGGTGGCTTACTTCAAAGCTTACCTATCCCTGAATGGAAATGGGATGCAGTAGCGATGGACTTTATTTCTGGTTTACCTCGAGCATCCGGCCGTGGGAATGATGCAGTTTGGGTGATTGTCGATCGTCTTACCAAATCTGCTCATTTCCTACCGATGAAACTTACAGACAAAGTTGAGACGTTAGCAGAGCTGTATTTGGAGGAAATAGTAAAGCTTCATGGGTTTCCAGCAAATATAGTTTCAGACCGAGACCCGCGCTTTACTGCTGAATTTTGGCGAGCCTTTCAACAAGCCTTGGGAACTGATTTGCATATGAGTACAGCGTTTCATCCAGAAACCGATGGCCAAACCGAAAGAACCATTAGAACTCTGGAAGATCTGTTAAGGTTGTGTATCTTAGACTGGAATGGTCCGTGGGAAAAGATTTTGCCGCTGATAGAATTCTCCTACAACAATAGCTACCACTCTAGTATTGGTATGTCACCATACGAAGCATTGTATGGTCGACCTTGTAGAACGCCAGTATGTTGGGCAGAAGTTGGTGAGAGAAGAATTCTTGGTCCAGAAATAGTAGATGAGGCTGCAGAGAGAGTAAGGATAATTCAAGCCAATATGAAGAAGGCTCAAGACCGACAAAAGAAGTATGCAGACCGCGGTAGAAGAGAAGTCATTTTTGAAATAAATGATTTAGTCTTCTTGAAAGTAGCTGCACAAAAAGGAAAGGATCGATTTGGAAAAATTGGGAAGCTAGCTACTCGTTACATTGGGCCATACCGAATTGTCGCCAGAATTGGAGAAGTAGCCTATAGACTGGAACTTCCACCCGATATGCCTATGCATCCGGTATTTCATGTGTCGATGCTGCGTAAGCATATACCAGATCCGAATATGGTCGAGCCGCAGCGACCAGAGAACTTGCAACCTAACCTCACTTATCCTGAAGGTCCTTTGCGAATAGGTGAGCGTCGTATCAAGAAATTGAAGAACAGGGAAATTTCACAAGTTCAAGTATTTTGGGGAAAGCGACAGAGAGTTGTTATAACATGGGAGGATGAAGATAAGTTCCGAGTTGATTATCCAAAACTCTTCTCAGATACCCCAGTCGTCCAGTAAAGGGTGTACACTTGTATTTTGAGAATTCGGGGACGAATTCTTTTAAGGGGGGAAGAGTGTAATAACCCTCATGAGCCAATAAATTTTTGGTCGAGAAAAATCCCGCTCGACCAGTTTTTAGTTGGTTTAACAAGGATTAATAAAAATAAAAATCGACCCGGTAGATTAATTTCTCGAAGGAACTGTCTTGTGGTTGAAAGACCTTCACTTGATAGTTTGGTTGAGTCTTAAATATTTTGGTCGAATTTTTATTAAACTGGAAGAGATTTTCCGAGAATCACATGACAATCACAAGCTGCCTGCTTGCCTAGCTTCTTCAGTAACTGTCACATGACAATCACAAGCTGCCTGGTTGCCTAGCTTCTTCAGTAACTGTCACATGACAATCACAAGTTGCCTGCTTGCCTTGTTTCTTAGATTGTCATGTGAGAAGCACATGAAAGGGCTGGAGTTTCTTCAGGTTAAGGAAAGGACAGCAGCTTGTGCTGAGAGTGCTGAAGCAGCTGGCCAGCTGTCCCCACTCAGCTTAGCTTTGTCCTGAGTGAAACCCTCACCTGAAGCAAGCTCACCTTATATTTAACCCCTCTCCAGCTGCTTCCCACGTTCAGAACCCTGCAGAAAAACCTAGAGAATTTCAGTGAGAAAGAGAGAAAGAAGAACATAAAAATCAGTGAGAAAAATCAAGAAAATAAATCAAGAAAAAATTGGTGGTGACCTAATCTTCAATCTTAGCTCAGTTTGTTACCTTGAGAAAGATCAGAAGGTGAGATTTTTAAATAAAACCCTAGACCTAGTTGAGTTCAGATCATGATCAGACCTTGATCTTTCTCTTTGATCAGTCCAGCCACAAGCCTACATTGGAGAAGAGGATCAGCTGAGGCCATCTAATCCTTTGGTTCATCTTGGTAAGCTTTGGTCTCCTTGCCTCATTCAGTATCTGATCAGAACATTTGATGTTTAGTTTAGGTCTTGGTCGGATCAGTTGTTTAAGTTATGATACAGTTCACTTCTTGTTTAGTTTCGATTTGAATCCATCTCCTAAAACAGTTTGCTAAGCTGTTATGGATTGATTGGAGAAACGAAACTATACTCAGTCAGATCTTGTCTTGAACTGTTGTTAACTGAATAGAACTGAACTGATCTGATCTGGTATGAAAGGAACCGAGCTTGAACTGATTTGATTTAAGTTGTTTAGCTTGAACCGAACTGTCAGATTGTTGATGTTCTGAACCCAACCTTGCCTTGTTTTGATCAGCTAAGGTGTGGAGCTTTGCTAGTCCCATCCTATCCATTCAGTCTCTTGGTCCATTCAGCCTTGTTCAAGTGGAACTCAAGTCTTGTCCAAGCCAGTTTCAAGACTAATCTTTAGGTGAGTCTAGACAGATGTTGAGATAGATCATGAATGAGTCCTTGATTAAGTTAGTAAAGTGTCTGAATATTTAAGAATGGTGTTGTGTTTACTCATGCTAAACACTTACACTTAAAGAATAATTTTAAAGTGAGGTTAATCCTAATCTTAGTACTTGTTCTCAAGTACTAATCATAAAATAATCATGGTTTTGATTATGGATTAATCTTGGTTTAATTAAGAATTAACCTTGGTTTAATTGAGAATTAATCTGAGATTAATTAAGGAGTAATCATGATTAATTAAGTACTAATCTTGGATTAATTAAAGATTAATATGAGATTAATTAAGGATTAATCTATGATTAATTAAGAGTTAATTATGATTAATTAAGGATTAATTATGAATTAATTTCAGAATGATTATGGAAGTAAAATCATGTGAAGTCTTGTTATATTCACTATCCCTAAAGCCCCCGCATTACCGTGACTTGGTCCTGCGAATGGAACAAGGTCATGAAGACACGATGATGGGGTAGCTCCCTGTAGACCGTGTACTGCATGACGATGCAGTGTCGGATTGTTCATACCGGACATTCGACAATGATGGTGATGCTAACTCACTAGTCTCGGTTAGCCTTAGTGGTTTCTCAGGTCTAGTATATATATTGTATTTTATGAGTATGGTAACGGGCGGGTGTTGTGGAAGTGATGTTTAAAATAAGAATTCACAATGATGATCGATATTAAAGTATAGTACTAGTACTTGCATGATCATGTATATGCATTTGATAATTGCTTGATTGTTATTGATTGTGTTGTGATTCTAGATTCACTGAGTAAACTAGTTGCTCATGACTCATTTGTGTGTGCAGGTAAACCTTAGGCGGGAGACACTTAAATCTTTTGGATGGAAGGAGCGGCCAACCAGCGGTAGTATTTTGTTGTCCTTGCAACGTACCTTTTGATGTATATTTGCTTACAACGTTGTTGGGCGATAGGCCGTAGGGTAAACTATAACACTTTGTAAGATGTTTAAAGTAAATAAATAATGTAAAAAAGATGTTTATAAATCACGAGTTCTCATATGATATTAGTCCTTGTCCGGGACGAACTAACTATCGAATATTGCTTTATCTGGTTGAAAAGCCTAGAGTAATATCCGATAGGAGTGTCTCTGTTCTTTGGTTGTTGGTCTAAGGTGATCGGATTTATTTCGAGAACCTCGGGTCGACCATCAGGGAACATTGACCGTGTCATTTCCGGTTATCTACGATCGGGGGTGTCACAGACAGGCCCGGGTAATCTTTGAAATTTCATCGTGATGGGGATAGATCATTTCAATTGTTGGTCTTCAATGAGGAATTCCTAGGAATTCATCAGCTCCCATAAACTACGTCCCTGCCCTTTGTACACACCGCCTGTCGCTCCTACCAATTGAATGATCCAGTGAAATGTTCGGATCGCGGCGACGTGGGTGGTGTAACACCCTGATCCGGCCGACAAGGCCGTGGTCGAAACCTTACATCGCCTGGTACACTTCCTGGCCGAACCTCTTAATTTGTGCCCTTAATTTATAATATCGCCTAAAGGCGAGGGCTAACTTAAACCTTAGATAAAGACATCCCTAGTCATTAATAGCTTAGATCCTTTCAACAGATACGCAGCAGATTATTCTCTTGTTAACCATTGGTCTAAAACCAATCTAACACTTGTCTGGTCGAATCACCTTAGCCTTGGTCAGTTTACTCAACTACCAATTAGCTTAAAGGTCAATCCTAAACCCAAACTAAGCCATACGATTCTGAGGTTCCGTTCCCCTAAACCATTCTATCTAGATCTACATAAGTAAATGCTAGATCATACCTTTGCCACATCTATGGAGCTTATTAGCTCATTGGTCCTCCATTGACTCAAATTGCTCTTGCTTGACAGCTGAACCCCGATCACTTAATGATCTTACTTAAGGTCCTTATTGTGACTCCTGCATCAAACAACTCTCCTAGGTACTTAGTCATTCAACCAACCTTCCCCACATACATAAGTAACCTTTCAGAAGTCTTTGAAAGGATAAGGGTTTGCATCTGGCCTTTCTCGGCTCATGCACAATCCGAAATCCTTTTGCCTTATAGGCAATAGTACCAAGTCCATCTTCTGGACTGACAAAGATCATTATATCCAAAGTCAATCAACCAACCATCCTCACATGACTGGAACTAATGAGTCTTCATCTGGCCTGACCGGCCTTGGGACTTAACCCAGACAACATATATGATTTGTTCATACCAACCGATGCATTCATTAATCAGGTTAGGACTGACACCTTGAACCATCATTCAGAGTTAAGGTCGTCCATACTCAACCATGATCAGATCTTACACGGCCTTCCTTGAAACACTTAGGCTCAGTATCTATGGTCTACGACACATAGTACTAGCCACACACTTCGTCATGACTCTTAGCCAATCTCGAAGCTATTAACACCAACGTTGATATCTAGAAGCATCACATCAATACTCTTACTCCAGCAACGTGACTATCCATACTAGTGTTCGGCCATCGAACCATTGTCATGAAACATGATCCGACCACTAGACTTGATAAGCCATCGTCCACTTAGCATGTACTGATATAACCGGCCTTCCATTGCCATCATGTGGGTCTATGCCCTACATGAGGCATATGGCACCTATCTTACTCACCAACAAAAGGTTTATCGTAAGATATCCCACTTAGCCTTTGCGGCCAGAACCTTCATCCATTGACCATGGATTATGGTTCATACATCAATCATGTTGTACGGATTGCACTAGCCTTAAGGCCTTCGCTATTTCCTTACACTCATGTATTGACCTGTAGGACAACCTATTGCCATCATGTGGGTCCACGCCCAACATAATGCATTTGGTGTCCTTGTGACCATTGAACCACTCGTACCCTTTTCGGTCCCGTTCCGTTCGTACCCTTTCAGTCCCAACCCGTTTGTACCCTTTCGGTCACGAACCGTTCACATCCGATGGATCATGATACGTTCGAACCTCTTGGATCACGACACGTTCGTACCTCTTGGATCACGACACGTTCGTACCTCTTGGATCACGACATGATCTTTGGCAACACGCAACCTTGGATCACGATGCACCCTTTGGTCCTCGTGTCCTCAAATCCATTGTACATGTATCAAAAGCGAATAAATCAGATACAAAGGATTTAAAATTCATGGAAAATTCAATGAATGAAAAGTTTGGACAGAAACTTCTTTGGATGTTTGGACTCGTTTCCCTCAGGTATGTGCGGTTTCATGTTCCACGAACACAAGTCCTTTGGCATTCACCAGGGCTTGCTCTCCTTGGAAACTGATCATGATTATCATGTTCATTCAAAACAACTAGAGAAACCACATCAAATCTGCGAAAGAAATAATCAAAGGGTTTCTCTATCCTCATCATGAATGAAATCAAATTGATTTTTTGGCCTAAGAAATTTTGGTTCATTCCTTTTCTTAAACCAAATATCTTTCAAACCACAGCTCAATGAAAACAATTCAAGAAAATGTTTAAGCAAAACGTTTTTCAACCAAGTAAGATTTGTTTTTGCTTAGAAATTCTTGGTTTTAAAACAATTTCAAGATGAGCAGAGACAATCAACCCATGATCCTTACAGTGCTTTTGGTTTGGACAGGAGGTTGACTGAGGAAAGACCTTTGGTTCATTGAGGATCGGTTTGGAAAATTCATAACTCCTTGGTCCGTGAGGGATCCAGCCAATCAGCTTCCTTGTGCCTTACGGGTTTACTCACCCGTTGAGTCGCACACATGTCAGACTCCTTGGTCCGTGTTTTAAGACGGGTCGAATGGGGAGCCCACAGGCCGACGCCCTAAGCACGCAGATGCCAAGGCACGCCGTGAGGCGCGTGCTGCAGACCACGATTAAGGCAGCGACGTCTCCCCGTGCATAACAAAAGCCTGGGCTTAGGTCACCACCTTAATCCGCATCGGTCCATGGCCCGAATCGATCGGTGAACCGGATTGCTCCGTTCCGCTTCCGACCGGGATGAATTACCGGCCCCCGTCCACTTCCCTCCCGACAATTTCAAGCACTCTTTGACTCTCTATTCAAAGTCCTTTTCATCTTTACCTCGCTGTACTTGTTCGCTATCGGTCTCTCGCCCATATTTAGCCTTGGATGGAATTTACCGCCCGATTGGGGCTGCATTCCCTAACAACCCGACTCGTAGACTGCGCCTCGTGGTGCAACAGGGTCTGGGCACGACGTGGCTCTCACTGTAGCATCCCCTATCCTGGATAGGATCGTCCGGATAGACCTTAGTGCGAGGAGACGCACGAGTCAGGTCACATGACCTAAAGACAAGCGTGTCATGGTCCAAAACGTGGTTAAGAGAATCAGGTAGCTGGAACTTAACCAAAAATAAAGCAGAGGCAAGCTCAAAGGAGCTGGACAAGCGAGCTGGTAGCTGGACGAGATCCAGGTGAAGCTCGATGAAGTGAATGATCAGAATGGATCATGGGAGAACTAAGTCAAGGTCTGGAAATAGACCAAAGGACTTAGAAGGATTGAAGAAGATAAAGGAAACAACCTGGAAACAGTGTATAACAGCTGGGCGATGCAGTAAGCAAGCTAGACCAGTTAGGTGAAGTGTAGTGCAGCTCGATGTAGCTCACTGAAGTGTAGGTCAGCTCACTGAGCTGATGGTCTAGCTCACTCAGCTGGGTCAGCTGGGGATCAGCTCAACTCAGCTGGACTGAGTGTTCAAGTCATGGGCAGTTGGGCCGGGTCTGCACAGTGGCCTGGCCATGTGGGCGACCCGTGTGTGCCGCTTGGCTGGTTCGCTCTTGGGATTGAGCCAGGAGCTTGGGCAATCCGTGTGGGCTTGTTTTGGACATGTCTAGGAGTGGTTTTACAGTTCCAGAACGTCTGGTAACTGCCAGAGGCGAAAGGGTGTGATCTGGACCATTGATTAAATCAATGGCCAGAAATGATACCGAAAGGGTGCAACTTTTCGAAAGGTAACTGCCCCTTCTTCTATAAAAGGCAGGCAAGTCCGTGCCTTTTCAGGCACGCCAGGGATTCCTCCTAAACCCTGAAACACAAAGAAAAACATAGACAAGACATAGAGTTGGTCGGATCCAACATCCAACTCCAAAAGTGGTGTGAAGGCCACAAAGAGGCAGTTTTGGGAGAGATCAGAGGGGAAGTTATGAACGACCCTTTGATTGGTTTTGATTCATGTTGACATCATCCAAAGCATCCTCCAGGTCCTGAGAACATACGCAAATAGTCATGGAAAAAGAGGGATGGTCGGATTCCACTTCCTATGGCCAAGAGAGCCTTAAGGAGAGAGGTGTGTGGGAAGGCAGTTTCATGGGAGTTGGGAACGACCCTGTGATGGAGTTTGTTCATGGATGATCACGTCCTAGGCTTCCTATATGTCTTGGTACGTAAATATCTAGGAGAGAAGGAAGAAGGCCGGACTCCACTCCCAATGGCATAGACAGCCTTGAAGGCGGATGCAGTGTAGAAATCAGTTTCATGGGAGTTCACGGGAAGAGATGAGCGACCCTTGCCTGGATCTTATCATTACTGTAAGTATATGATAAGGGCTTGTTAAGACATGATGGATGCGTGCTTTGGAGGAGCATGGACGTCCATGATAAGGGAAGGCACATGATCTAATCAGATCATGTATAAGGTAACCGGTTTATGATTACTTTCCGGTTTATGTTTATGTCTCTTGTGGAACTGGTCCTGGACAAGCATGGCACGCCCTTGAAAACTAGATATAATGTGATATGATCTAAGGATCTAGTAGTTGAGTAAGGGGCCGGATCATGGTTGGTATAACCTGTCCTTATGGTGTGTTGGACGGATGCATTACATCGGCCATTCCATAAGGAGCGGGATATGGAAACTTGGTTGGTGTTGATCTCGGCCTGAACCATCACAGTGTGATCTCTGGATGGTTATGAATGGCCAAGATCATGGGTCATTGGTGGAGAGCCATGACCTTTCACCAAGGTGGTTTCATGACGGTTGCAACAGTGTGATCGAAACTGTTGTGAAGGAGGACTAATGGCCGCTTGGCCTGTTAGGGATGGTGATGGCTTATACTATCAACCATAGTCCAGACTGAGACTGATGGTATGATGAGTGTCTAGACAGGAGACACGAATGTCTTGTGAGACTGATCGGATCTGTTGGGACAAGGTTCCATGATCGGTTAGGTAAGTGTGAAGACTCATCATTTCTGAGTCATGTGGGGTGGTTGGTTGATTGACTTAGGATCTGATGGGCATTATTAGTCCATGAGAGGACTTGGCTCCAGAGGAGCATACGCTTAAGACTTGATAGCACTGAGCCATGGCCTTGGCCAGTTCAGGGGTGATGTCCATGGCCTTGGCCGGACTGATCATGATCGGGATCCATATGATCTGGGTCGATTCATTGGATTCCGATTATGGCAATCTCTTAGTTGGAATTTATCATGAGTTTTCATGAATTTTAATTAATTTTTGGAGCACTTTTGAAAGTGGCTAGAAATGTAGCTGAAAACTTCCCAAGGGTACTTGGTATGTGTGGATGGTTGGCTGAATGACTAAGTACCAAAGGGAAGAGTTTATGCAGGTATAAGAGATCTGTACGAGTAGACGTGGAGCTGGTCGAAGCTACCTCACAGCTCTATCAGCTGGTCGAGAGTAATGGAACCTGAAGTGAAGTGGTTCAGCTCAGCTAGCTGGATGAGCTAGCTAAACAGCTAAGTCAAATGGGACAATGAGCTAACAAGCTCCGTGGATGTGGCAAAGGTATGATCTAGCAATGTTACATAGATCTAGATAGAATGGTTAGGAGAATGGAACTTCAGATTTGTATGCCTTGATTTGGGTTCGGGATTGACCTTGGAGCTAGATGGTAGTTGAGTATACTAACCATTAGCTGAGGTTATTCGACCAGACAAGTATTGTGGGAACCGAAATTTGCAATGTCGATTTTCGTTTAAATAAGGAAACTAAGAAAACCCTAATTTCCCAGAGGTCCCAGATATCTGCTAATACCACACGCCAAGCAATGAGAACACGAGAATAACAACGATAAAGTATAAGAAATCGAAAACAGAGCAAAGTAGATCTTATTCCGAATTCGCGTTTGAGCGTTACAACAAGGTAAGATCCTGGGCTACGAAAGCTGTCGGCGAGATTCCTAGTTCTAAAACCCTAAGACGGCAATAACCTAATTGAGTCGCAGCTCGAATAACAAAAACAGAAATATGCCAAAATTGGTCTAAGTGCTAAGTTTGCTCTGACAAAATTCTCTCCCCATGCCTCTCGCCTAGGACTCCTTATATACTCGCTCCAAGGTCGGTTTACGCTTTTACTCTTCTGCCCTTAAGCTGTCATAGCATAAAATGTAGATATTCCATTTTTTTCGATCTTCGTAATTATCTTCAAAATTTCGTATTTATCCGCGGAAACTTGACATTTATCCTTCCTTGCGCGCCAAGCGTAAACCGTCCTACGGTTTACAAGCTTTTGGTTAAGAAATCGTAGGATGGGCCTCGAGTCGCGTTTTAGGTCCCTTTGGGCCGTCTTCCGACTCGAAGCGTTTACTGCGTCTTCTTTCGATAAAGATCGAACTTTCCGCAGTTTTTACCGCAAAGTTTGAACAAAGTTTCATCGATACTGAGTTAGCTGCAGTCTTCAGGAGATAGCATTGAAGGATAGACGAGAATGCATGGACTGGTTTCGTATTGACTTTTCAGAAGAGCTCGGTCGCTACGTAGCGACCAAGCGGGACGGACACTCGGTCGCTACGTTGCGACCGAGCTCGAAACCAAGGACGCTCGGTCGCTAGCTTGGCTTCGAGCTCGGTCGCTACTTTTTCGTCCGATGTCTCGTTTTTCCTCCGAAAAGCTTTTCGTAAGAAATAATCTATTTCGAAAAAGTATTTATCAAAGAAAGTTCTCTTTCTCTTCCTCGGACGTTTTGAATGTTAACTTTGTCGTAACCGCTTTTGACCCCAACAGTTATCCCCCCAGCTCTTGAGAGTCGAGACTCTAGCGCGCGGTTTGATGATTTTGGCAAAGTTAGGCGTTTTTGGACGAAGTTTATACTTTAAACTCCGCGGAAGAAAAATCATCGAGGAAGTATATGTGTTAGAGATATGAATTCCGAACCTAGACTTCTATAAGTAGTGAGCTCTTGTCATTCATTATCTTCACACCTTCCCTTCTTCAAACCATCAAAAACCTCTCTAGCTCCATAGCTTTTGCTTTCAACATGTCTTCCTCCCAAGGTGACAAGAGAGATTCCGACGTCGAGATGGGCGATGCCACCTCTCCGGCTCTGATTCAGACTTTTCCGGCTACAGCGCCGGCTTGTGTTGCTGGTCACCTCTCATTCCGAGAGAGACTAGTTCGTCGACAAGCCGAGAAGGAACTGGTTCTAGCTGGCACCGAGTTCCCGTCTTCTTCTGCACGGGCCGTTGCCCCGGGTCATGGGATCGAGGTCGTGGTTCCGCAAGACGTAAGAACTCTTGCAGGCTCGGGCATTCCAGACGCTGTGTGTACTGAACAGACAGCCCACGTGGGCCAAAATCACCCGAACAGTCCACGGGAAGGGTCAGCGTGCTGAGTCCAAGGACCAACGTGCTGATATGTGTACTGATGGACAGCCACGGACGTCCTGTGTGTGCTGACGGACACACACAGACACACCCGGACAGCCACGGACGTCCTGTGTGAGCTGACGGACACACACGGACATTCTGTTTGTGCTGACGGACACCCACAGACGTCCTGTGTGTTTTGAACAGACAGCACACGTGGGCCAAAATCACACGAACAGTCCACAGGATGGGCCACCGTGCTGAGTCCAAGGACCAGCGTGCTGATATATGTACTGATGGACAACCACAGACGTCCTGTGTGTGCTGACGGACACAGACGGACACACACGGACAGCTACGGACCGCCACAGACAGCCACTGACGTCCTGTGTGTGCTGGCGGACACCCACGAACGTCCTGTGTGTACTGAACAGACAGCCCACGTGGGCCAAAATCACCCAAACAGTCCACAGTAAGGGTCAGCATGCTGAGTCCAAGGACCAACGTGCTGATATGTGTACTGATGGACAGCCACAGACGTCATGTGTGTGCTGACGGACACACACGGACAGTCACGGACGTCCTGTGTGTGCTGACAGACAGCCACAAACAGTAACGGACGTCCTGTGTGTGCTGGCGGACACACACAGACAGCCACGGACGTCATGTGTGTGCTGACGGACCCACACAGACGTCCTGTGTGTGCTGACGGACACCCACGGGCGTCCTGTCTCTGCTGACAGACACACACGGACACAAACAGACACACACGGACAGCATCGGACGTCCTGTGTGTGCTAGCCAAGGACAGCCACGGACGTCATGTGTGTGCTGGCCAAGGACAGCCATGGACACAAACGGACACCCACGGACATCTTGTGTGCACTGAACAGACAGCCCAAACAGTCCATGGGAAGGGCCAGCGTGCTGAGTCCAAAGACCAACGTGCTGATATGTGTACTGATGGACAGCCACGGACGTCCTATGTGTGCTGATGGACACAGACGGAAACACACAGACAGCCACGGACGTCCTGTGTGTGCTGGCGGACACCCACAGACGTCCCGTGTGTACTAAACAGATAGCCCACGTGGGCCAAAATCACCCGAACAGTCCACGGGAAGGGTCAGCGTGCTGAGTCCAAGGACCAACGTGCTGATATGTGTACGGATGGACAGCCACGGACATCTTGTGTGTGCTGACGGACACACACAGATGTCTTGTGTGTGCTGACGAACACCCACGGATGTCCTGTGTGTACTGAACAGACAGCCCACGTGGGCCAAAATCACCCGAATAGTCCACGGGAAGGGCCACCGTGCTGAGTCCAAGGACCAGAGTGCTGATATGCGTACTGATGGACAACCACAGACGTCCTGTGTGTGCTGACGGACAGCCACATACAGCCATGGACATCCTGTGTGTGCATCAGATGGCTGAGACTTGACCAAGATAAGAAGGAAGGAAGCTAAAGAGAGCTGGACGAGTGGTCCGGATGCTGGACAAGGTCTGGAGGCAGCTCATTCAGCTAGGTGGAGCTGGAAGGGAGTTCACATAGTCTGAGATAGCTCACTGGAGCTGGACGAGTAGCTCACTCAGCTGGGGCAGCTAGCACTCAGCTCATCTCAGCTGGGTGGAGTGTTGGAGTCTTGGCCGGTCATTGCGGATCATGGGTGGTTATGGTCCGGATCATGGACATGGGGGTCCGATGGGTCTGAGGGACTCTGGCAAGTAAGCTATGCAAGTGGGCAAGCTATTGGGCCAGAGATCGATAAGCCCAAACGAAGAGAAGAGCAGTTGTGAGCGGTTGGACAGTTTGGGCGAAAAGGTGCAACCGCATGTGTCCCATCGTCCAATCAATGCTTCTGTTCACCCAGAGCAGTTGGCGGGCTCTTCTCCTATAAATACAAGTCCCTCCTGTCGACATTGATCATCAGAAAGAAAAGGGGAAACTCTGCCCAATTCGTTACAGAAGTAAAGAAAGAAAAGTGAGAGAAGTTGGCCGCAAGGCAGTCCGTGTGAAGGTTTGGTGATTCCGGTGAGTTCTAGCAGTGGGCAAGGGAGACTTGATCGGAAATGGATACTAGACAGAAGGAGAAGACTGTGGAGAAGATTTTGGGGACTTCCGAGCACACACCTAAGGTACAGGATGTTAACCAAGTGGTATCGCCCAAGACCATTAATTCGGGTGGTCTGGCCGATTGATCCATGTGTTGTTGGTTGCATCTATTACCCTTTCCCTGTCAATATATCTCTTCTCTACTATATTCTTACGTGTTCTGTGGGTTCAGACTCATGGGACGCCACCAGGCCTTGGCCAGATCAGTGTAATCTCTCCATGGCCTTGGTTGGGCATGTAAGGTCCGATCTTATAGTTCCAAAGGGGATTGATAGGATCCGACCTTGAATATCTCTTAGTGGCTATTTATCATGAATTATCATGGTGAAATATTAGTTTTATCTCAATGATTTAGAGGTGGTCAGTTATGGCCATATGGGCTGTTCATGGGCGAGATCAGTATGATCGAGGCCGGTTCTGAGAAATCTGACTTGACCATTCTCTTAGTCATGAATTATCATGAATTATCATGAATTTTATTTATTTTCTGGACAAGTATCAGAAAGGGTCACTTTTGGCCAGATTAGGCTAAGTATCCGAACCATGCTTAGGATGATGTTTGCTAGGGTATCGGTTGTGATTCTTATGCATATGTGTTGTGGGTTTTGTTTTCAGGTCCCGACAGGGATCGTGGTAAGGCTAAGGAGCCATGAAGACCTTGGCCGTGTGGGATGTGTGATGTAGTGATAGTTTGATACAGTGAACTTATGATAGCCTATTGTGCAATTGAATGATATGAATGATTTGTATGGATCACATTGACTTATATATATGAAATGATGTTTACCTTAAGCTTCCGCATTGTATTGTCTGATTACATGAACCTCAATGATTGAAAAATGACTTAGAAACTATTGGACTTAAACCGGCTGAAGTACACTTAGATATTAGGTAAGGCCGCGGACTGGTTGGATCAAGGGATCCAGGTTTAGGTCTTACAAGTTGGTATAAGAGCATGCTTGATTCTAGGATCTTGGGTTAGGGCTGATCATCACACATCCGGCTGGTTCTCGTGGCAGGTTTTGGTATTGGTTAACTTAGTTTTGTTTGAGGTTTGCAAATAAAAATGTTAACCTAACCTTTGCCTTATGTTTTGTCTTTGATGACCTAAAGGAACTAGGAAGAGGTCTCGGAAAACTAAGGATGGGACTGGGGTGTCCGGTGCTGGAGATGCCTCAGTGATTAATCCAGTGGAGTTGTCAGTCCCACCTACTGGTCGGACCGGGGAGGCCATCCTGACTGAAACTCAGATCAATCGAACTGAGGTTCAGCTGGGTGGAGAGGACAGGCAGCTGGAAGAGACCCGAGAACAGCTGAATGGAGCTGGAAGCCAGCTAGGTGCAGCTAGTGGGCAGCTGAGAGATGAACAGGATGGTGAAGCTGAGTCCTCAGAGACTGGTAACCGAGCTGATCCAAACATCCAGAGAGATGGACGGACTGGTCCGGTTGATCAGATGGCTGAACCATCCATGAAGGAAATACTTGATGCAATCAAGGTAATGGGAAGTCAGATGCTGGCAATGACCCAAGTGTTCACACCAGTAGTGAACTCATCAGTGGGTCAGACTACACAAGCTCAAGTGATAGCTCCTGGAGCTGGTGGACCTAGTGGTCGAGTTGCGCCTGTAGCTGAGGTGATTGAGCTGGAACCACCAGCTGGAACAGCTAAGAAGGTTGATTACCTGAAGGTGCTGGAGCACATCTCTCGGTTGGGAACAAAACACTTTGGTGGAAGTGTTGATCCTCTGGAGGCAGATGAGTGGAGGACCAGGCTGGTTCGCAATTTCAAATCCACTCGTTGCCCAGATGAGTATCAGAAGGACATTGCAGTCCACTTCCTGGAAGGGGATGCACACAACTGGTGGTTGGCCCTTGACAAGCGTACCAATGGTACCATTGATCGGTTTGCTGACTTTGAGGTCGAGTTCAACCACAAGTACTTTCCAGCAGAGGCATGGGATCGTTTGGAGACTCAATTCTTGGACTTGGTCCAGGGAAAGAGATCAGTTCGGGAGTATGAAGAGGAGTTCAACCGCCTTAGGCGCTTTGTGGGAAGGGAGCTGGAGGATGAGGCAGTCCAGGTCCGGAGGTTCATAAGAGGCCTTAGGGTCGAACTCAAGACCTACTGCTCAGTCCGTACCTTTCACACAGTGTCTGAGTTGGTGGAGAGGATGGCAATGCTGGAGACCAATCTGGCTGAAGAAAACAAGCAAAGACTGAAGAGTGTGGTGGTGTCTTCTGGTCAGAGTGGTGACCGGAAGAGATAGAGGGATGCGTCCGAAGGGGGTAAAACCTCAAGTGGTAGGCCTGAGTGTCCCAAATGTGGAAAACACCATGGAGGCGAGTGCTGGAAGGCTATGGGAGCTTGTACCCGTTGTGGTAAGATGGATCACTCAGCTCGAGACTGCCCTGGACCGGAGAGGAACCGTGGGCAAGGCTGGACCAGTGAGGCCAGGACTTGTCATCAGTGTGGCAAGAGAGGGCATTTCCGTGTGAACTGTCCTCAGTTGCAAACTGGACAAGGGAGGGGTCGTGTTGAGAACAACCGACCAGACCACAAGCAAGGCCAAACCTCAGCGCCTAGAGTCTATGAGCTTTCAAGGGATGTGGATGAGTCTGGACCCTTCAAGGCGATCACTGGTAAAAAGTCTAACCTTATTCTTTTTAAATTAAGTAGAACTGCATGGTAAGGAATCTAGGATGGACTAGATACTTAGATGAGATCTTATGTAGGGACCTTATGTATTGGTGGTGTGGAAACACATGTACTATTTGATACGGGAGCTACACATAGCTTTGTGAGTCCATATATGATTGGAAAAGGTATGTTCCAAATGGGAACCAGGAATGATCTTGGCTTGGTGAGTGCAGCCGGTGGGCAAGTTATGCATTCACTAGGTCTGGTTAAAGACATTCCAGTGATGATCCAGGATAGGGTAATGCCTGTGGATCTGATTGTGGTCCGCCTTAAGAATCACGAGGTGATCCTAGGCATGGACTGGCTTGGCAGGAATCGGGCCACCTTAGACTGTCATCGAGGAAGGGTGCAGTTTGAGAGTGGGTGTGGACCCCCGATCAAGTACCAAGGTATTAATCCGGCCTCTGGATGCGTAGTGATATCAGCAGTACGTGCGGAAAGGATGCTGGAACAAGGTTGTGAGGCTTATTTAGCCACAATCACCACTAAGGAGGTCGTAGGGGTTGGTGGCCCGGACGGGATACCGCTGGTCAGTGAGTTCGAGGATGTGTTTAGGTGGCTACAGGGCATTCCCCCTGATAGGTCTGACTCATTCATAATAGAACTCGAACCAGGGACGGCCCCAATGTCAAAGAGCGCATACCGCATGGCTCCGGCCGAAATGGCTGAGCTAAAGAAACAACTCGAGGAGTTGCTGGATAAAGGGTTCATACGCCCAAGTGTATCACCCTGGGGAGCACCAGTCCTCTTTGTTAAAAAGAAGGATGGTAGTTTCAGGTTGTGCATAGACTATAGAGGGCTGAACAGGGTTACTATAAAGAATAAGTACCCTTTGCCCAGGATTGATGAGTTGCTAGATCAGTTGAGGGGAGCCAAGTGGTTTTCAAAAATTGATTTGGCTTCAGGCTATCATCAAATCCCTATTGCACCAGAAGATGTAAGGAAGACAGCTTTCCGGACTAGGTATGGTCACTATAAGTTTGTGGTCATGCCATTCGGATTGACCAATGCACCAGCAGCCTTTATGAAGATGATGAATGGAGTCTTTCGAGATTTCTTAGATAAATTTGTAATCATCTTCATTGATGACATACTTGTATATTCTAAGACTCGAGAGGACCATGAGAGGCATCTCAGAGTGGTGTTGGAACGGTTGAGAGAGCAGCAGCTGTTTGCTAAGCTAAGCAAATGTAGCTTCTGGCAGAAGAGCATTGGCTTCCTAGGACATGTAGTGTCTGAGGAAGGAGTCTCAGTTGATCAAGAAAAGATCAAATGTATACAAGAGTGGCCGAGACCAAAGAATACAACTGAAGTGAGAAGTTTCTTGGGTCTGGCCGGCTACTACAGGAAGTATGTCAAGGGGTTTGCTAGTGTGGCACAACCTATGACACAACTTACTGGAAAAGATGTCAAGTTCAAGTGGTCTGAAGCTTGTGAAAAGTGCTTTATAGCCTTGAAGGACATGCTGACCAGTGCACCAGTCCTGGTGATACCTGAGGCCGACCAACCATATGTGGTGTACACAGATGCATCCATCACTGGACTAGGCTGTGTGCTCACACAACATAGGAAGGTCATAGCATATGCCTCAAGGCAGCTCAGGAAACATGAGGGCAACTACCCAACCCACGACCTGGAGATGGCCGCAGTGGTATTTGCCATGAAGATATGGAGATCGTACTTGTATGGTGCCAAAGTTCAGATTCTCACTGACCATAAGAGCCTGAAGTACATATTCACTCAGCCTGAGTTGAATTTAAGACAAAGGCGCTGGATGGAGTTTGTGGCCGACTATGATTTGGACATTGCCTATCACCCAGGCAAGGCCAATCTAGTGGCTGATGCATTAAGCAGGCGTAGGGCTGAAGTATCAGCAGAGAAGGAAGCAGAGATCTTGGAAGGGATGGTCCGGTCACTGAATCTAAACACTTTGGCCAGTGAGAATGAGCCTTTGGGTTTGGAGGCTGTGAACCAGGTTGATATCCTTACAAGAATCCAACAAGCACAAGGCTCGGATAAGAATTTGCAAAAGGTTGCAAGGAATGACAAGACTGAGTACCAGATCACCAGCAATGGTACCATTTTGGTACATGGGAGAATCAGTGTTCCTGGTGACCGGGAACTAAAGGAAGAGATTATGAGACAAGCTCATAAGTCTAAGTTCTCAGTGCACCCGGGGCTAAACAAGATGTATAAAGACATCAAGAGGTATTACCATTGGATCAGAATGAAGGCTGATATAGCTGAGTGGGTGGCAAGGTGTCCTACTTGCCAACTTGTTAAAGCAGAGCATCAGGACCCAAGTGGTTTACTTCAAAACCTCACTATACCAGAGAGGAAGTGGGATCACATCACAATGAACTTTGTGACTGGGTTCCCTACGACCAGGAACAAGAAGGATGCAGTTTGGGTGATTGTAGATCGCCTGACCAAATCTGCACACTTCTTACCCATTAAAAAGGGTGATGGAGTGGATGAAATTGTAAAGGTTTATGTGAATGAGATAGTGAGGCTGCATGGAGTGCCGGCCAGTATAGTCTCAGATAGAGACCCTCGGTTCACATCTTACTTCTGGAGGGCTTTTCAAAAGGCCCTAGGAACCAGAGTGAACATGAGTACATCTTATCATCCTCAAACGTATGGTCAATCAGAAAGAACCATCCAGACCTTGGAGGACATGCTAAGGGCATGTGTTTTAGACTGGGGTGATTCATGGGAAAAGCACTTGCCACTGGTGGAGTTTGCATACAACAACAGCTTTCACACCAGCATAGGCATGTCTCCTTATGAAGCATTGTATGGGCGGCCTTGCAGGACACCCTTATGCTGGACTCAAGTGGGGGAGCGCAGCATGATAGGTCCTGAGATTGTGGAAGAGACCACAGAGAAGATCAAGCTAGTCAAAGAGAAGATGAAGGAGGCACAGGACCGCCAGAAGAGTTATGCGGATAAGAGAAGGAAACATCTTGAGTTTGAGGTTGGTGATCTAATCTATCTCAAGATGATTACCTTCAAAGGTAGGGCCAGGGTTTCTGGAAGAAGGAAACTGGACCCTAGGTTCTTAGGTCCATTCAGGATACTTGAAAGAGTTGGGGCAGTGGCTTACAAGTTGGATTTGCCATCTGCAATGGATGCTTACCATAATGTTTTCCATGTGTCTCAACTAAGAAAGTGTCTAACGGATCAGGACATTGTATTGCCTGAGATTCCAAAAGATCTTGGTAAGAACTTCACCTTAGAAACAAGGCCGGTTCGGATCATTGATCGGATGGAAAAGGCAATGAGAAGGAAAACAGTTCCTATGCTTAAAATAGTATGGGAATTCAATGGCAAAGACATTATCACTTGGCAAACAGAGGCAAGAATGAAAGCTGAGTATCCTCAGTGGTATGGTCAATATGAGGGTGGTGAACCATCGAGTTTGAACTCGGGGACGAGTTCCTTCCAAGTGGGGGAGACTTGTCATGTCCCTAGTTCTAGATAAGGCCATCAGGACGGGCCATGGTACGAGGAGATGCACCAGTCAGGTCAAATGATCTAAAGACAAGCGTATCATGGTCCAAACAGAAGGTTACGTGCATCAGATGGCTGAGACTTTACCAAGATAAGAAGGAAGGAAGCTAAAGAGAGCTGGACGAGTGGTCCGGAGGCAGCTCATTCAGCTAGGTGGAGCTGGAAGGGAGTTCACATAGTCTGAGCTAGCTCACTGGAGCTGGAGGAGTAGCTCACTCAGCTGGGGCAGCTAGCACTCAGCTCATCTCAGCTGGGTGGAGTGTTGGAGTCTTGGCCGGTCATTGCGGATCATGGGTGGTTATGGTCCGGATCATGGACATGGGGGTCCGATGGGTCTGAGGGACTCTGGCAAGTAAGCTATGCAAGTGGGCAAGCTATTGGGCCAGAGATCGATCAGCCCAAACGAAGAGAAGAGCAGTTGTGAGCGGTTGGACGGTTTGGACGAAAAGGTGCAACCGCATGTGTCCCATCGTCCAATCAATGCTTCTGTTTGCCCAGAGCAGTTGGCGGGCTCTTCTCCTATAAATACAAGTTCCTCCTGTAGACATTGATCATCAGAAAGAAAAGGAGAAACTCTGCCCAATTCGTTACAGAAGTAAAGAAAGAAAAGAGAGAGAAGTTGGCCGCAAGGCAGTCCGTGTGAAGGTTTGGTGATTCCGGTGAGTTCTAGCCGTCGGCAAGGGAGACTTGATCGGAAATGGATACTAGACAGAAGGAGAAGACTGTGGAGAAGAGTTTGGGGACTTCCGAGCACACACCTAAGGTACAGGATGTTAACCAAGTGGTATCGCCCAAGACCATTAATTCGGGTGTTCTGGCCGATTGATCCATGGGCACGCCCCCAGGCCTTGGCCAGATCAGTGTAATCTCTCCATGGCCTTGGTTGGGCATGTAAGGTCCGATCTTATAGTTCCAAAGGGGATTGATAGGATCCGACCTTGAATATATCTTAGTGGCTATTTATCATGAATTATCATGGTGAAATATTAGTTTTATCTCAATGATTTAGAGGTGGTCAGTTATGGCCATATGGGCTGTTCATGGGCGAGATCAGTATGATCGAGGCCGGTTCTGAGAAATCTGACTTGACCATTCTCTTAGTCATGAATTATCATGAATTATCATGAATTTTATTTAGTTTCTGGACAAGTATCAGAAAGGGTCACTTTTGGCCAGATTAGGCTAAGTATCCGAACCATGCTTAGGATGATGTTTGCTAGGGTATCAGTTGTGATTCTTATGCATATGTGTTGTGGGTTTTGTTTTCAGGTCCTGACAGGGATCGTGGTAAGGCTAAGGAGCCATGAAGACCTTGGCCGTGTGGGATGTGTGATGTAGTGATAGTTTGATACAGTGAACTTATGATAGCCTATTGCGCAATTGAATGATATGAATGATTTGTATGGATCACATTGACTTATATATATGAAATGATGTTTACCTTAAGCTTCCGCATTGTATTATCTGATTACATGAACCTCAATGATTGAAAAATGACTTAGAAACTATTGGACTTAAACCGGCTGAAGTACACTTAGATATTAGGTAAGGCCGCGGACTGGTTGGATCAAGGGATCCAGGTTTGGGTCTTACAGGCCCAGTCCGTCGCTGAGGACGCTTCTCCGATTTTCAAGCTGGGCTCTTCCTGGTTCGCTCGCCGTTACTAAGGGAATCCTTGTTAGTTTCTTTTCCTCCACTTATTGATATGTTTAAACTCAGCGGGTGATCCCGCTTGACCTGGGGTCGCGTTGAGGACTTTGGGTCATCAAGAGCTTTTAGACCAGAACGTCTGACTATATGATGAGAATTGTCAAGACGCTCCTGGCGTCCTTAGCTCGGATTTTAACCGCGTGCGGTAACACACGGGAGATCAGATTCCGTCCCATATCCTCGAGAGGATGGGGGGACGACGATTTGTGACACCCAGGCAGACGTGCCCTCGACCAGAAGGTTTGGGGTGCAACTTGCATTCAAAGACTCGATGGTTCACGGGATTCTGCAATTCACACCAAGTATCGCATTTTGCTACGTTCTGCATCGTTGCGAGAGCCGAGATATCCCTTGCCGAGAGTCATTTTAGACTTTATATTGCAGCACTGCTTCCGAACAAACACCATCTCCGGGGTGGCGAAAGCAGGCTGTTTAGTTGCATTTTGCTTGACACTTTTCGTGCCGGGGTTTGGTGATATCTGGAAGCTATGCGTATGATCCAAACAAAACTGAAGTCTTGGGCATGGATGAACGCATAACCACGGAATCGGCAGGCACAGTACGAAACCGGCCTACCGAGAGTGATGTTTCATCGTTCTCAGGTCGTTCTGTTTCCAGGGTACAACAATGATCCTTCCGCAGGTTCACCTACGGAAACCTGGTTACGACATCTCCTTCCTCTAAATGATAAGGTTTAGTGGACTTCTCGCGACGTCGCAGACGGCAAACCACCCACGTCGTCGCGATCCGATCCCCGAATCATTCAATCGGTAGGAGCGACGGGCGGTGTGTACAAAGGGTAGGGGCGTAGTCAACGCGAGCTGATGACTCGCGCTTACTAGGAATTCTTCGTTGAAGACCAACAATTGCAATGATCTATCCCCATCACGATGAAATTTCAAAGATTACACGGGCCTGTCGGCCAAGGTGTGAACTCGTTGAATACATCAGTGTAGACCTTTTATTGCCTCAAACTTCCTTGGCTTAAACGGCCATAGTCCCTCTAAGAAGCCGGCCGTGAAGGGATGCCTCCACGTAGCTAGTTAGCAGGCTGAGGTCTTGTTCGTTAACGGAATTAACCAGACAAATCGCTCCACCAACTAAGAATGGCCATGCACCAGCACCCAGAGAATCAAGAAAGAGGTCTCATTCTGTGAATCCTTACTATGTCTGGACCTGGTAAGTTTCCCCGTGTTGAGTCAAATTAAGCCGCAGGCTCCACTCCTGGTGGTGCCCTTCCGTCAATTCCTTTAAGTTTCAGCCTTGCGACCATACTCCCCCCGGAATCCAAAAACTTTGATTTCTCATAAGGTGCCAGCGGAGTCCTAAAAGCAACATCCGCTGATCCCTGGCCGGCATCGTTTATGGTTGAGACTAGGACGGTATATGATCGTCTTTGAGCCCCCAACTTTCGTTCTTGATTAATGAAAACATCCTTGGCAAATGCTATTGCAGTTGTTCGTCTTTCATAAATCCAAGAACTTCACCTCTGACTATGAAATACAAATGCCCCCGACTGTGACACCCCCGATCGTAGATGACCAGAAATGACACGGTCGATGTTCCTCGATGGCCGATCAGAGGTTCTCAGAATACTTCCGATCACCTTAGACTAACAACCAAAGAACACCAACACTCCTATCAGATATCACTCTAGGGTTTTCAACCCGAAAAAGCAATACCCGATAGTTAGTTTGTCCGGACAAGGACTTATATCATATGAAACCCGTACTTTAAAAACATTCTTTATATATCATTTAAAAGCATCTTTCAAAATTTGTTATAAATTAACCTCGAGGTTTTCGGTCTACAAATCTTATACATAAGATATATCAAAATGACTTTGAAAGGATAATAAAACTACCGCTGGCTAATGATATTCCTTCCCGTCCTAGACTAAGGTCTCCTGTCTACTGGTTACCTGCATCACAAATGAGTCATGAGTAACTAGTTTACTCAGTGAGCTTAGTCCCGCACCACAACATATATTAATAATATCTCAAGCAATCAACTCCATTTGTATGCAGTGGAATTGTATTCCATAACTAATAAAATACATATATAAGGCCTATCGTTCCATCGATGTGAATCTTAACTTAAACATCATCTCCACGACACCCGCCATTCACTCATACTTATAATATATATATACTAAACCCGGAAAACCACCAAGGCTAACCGAGCCTAGCGGGGAAATAAATATAACCATCATCTCCATTAGATATTCCAAGATCGAACATCTAACGCTGCATGCAGTTACACGGCCTTCAGGGTGCGCCATCATCGTGTCTTCGTGACCTTGTTCCATATCGCAGGATCAATTCACGGTAATGCGGGAACTTTGGGAGAGTGAGTATCCAATAAGACTTCACATGATTTATACTCATATATTTAATAATATAATATATTAGTACTTGAGAACAAGTACTAAGGTTCGGAATAAACCTCTACGATCATTCATAAATATTTATTTAGTGTTTACAATAAGTAAACACCCCACCAATTAAATATTGATCAAGAGACTAAGCCTATCAATCATCTACAATCAGTACGTTCAATCAAGAAATATTTATTCACCACTCATCACTCATCTATCTAGACTCACCTTTGATTCCATGAGATTGGCTAGGGAAGATGTAAGACCCGTTCCTGGTCTCTCGACCCAACTGGATACGAATGCTTACTTATTTATTTCTTTGCTTGTCTGATTCATTCTAAGCCTTTTCTTTACAAAGTCATATTCTAATATGAGGTTCATAAACAAAGGAATAGATTGCACAGCGGAATAACAATGTATAAACTTTGTATTACTTAGAAACATGAGATTCAATACACAACTTCTTAACAGTCTCATAGACAATCACTAGTTCATCCCTAGCATCATCTAACCACACGTTACACAGCCTCTCACTAACCGAGCCTTCACGGCTCCTTGGCTTGACCAGAACCATCCTTAGTTCCTGAAACCACAACCAGATAAGCATTAATCATAACCGAGAATAGAACGGATTGATTCTACAATGCTTGGCTTGGTTCCTAGAACTTAGATAAACCTCAGTCAACATAATCATAAACGTATTAACCTACCTACCGTATCCTAAGTCATTCAACCAACCACCCCTTGACTTAGAATCAGATGGATAATCCAGAATAGATAAACAGAACACACGAACAGATCCGGATCGTCCCCAAAGACCAATCCGTCTAACCGGATAGAATCTAGGTGCGACCGGCCAATGGAGTCCGGCTCAATGGCCCAACGGACTCCCTTACCTGATCCGGCCTTAGGCCTGGATCCAATCGGCTGAGTAAGCCTCAAGCCTAATCCGGAAGGCTTAGCAACCGGTCAGACCTTGCGACTCTACCTTGGCTTAGACAAACCGTGAACTTGTCTTAACTAGACAAGCCATAGGCTGATCCATAAGGATCGGTCCTAACCTGTCCCGAAAGACACCGTTTGGAACATGTACCCTTTGGCCATTCGTGCCTCTTGGACACTCACGACTCTTGACAACTCGTGCCCTTTGGGTCATTCCCAACCGTTCGTCCTAACCGCCCAGTCTTGGTGCGATCGGATCATCCCTCTAACCGACCCGTGTCTAGGCTAGCGGTTTGGTTATGTTCGGCCAAAGCCTAGGAATGTGTCCCTTGGACTCAACCAACACAACCTTTCGTTTTTAACCAGAGAGAAGAGAAGAGAAACGAATTGAAACAGATAAGCAGAGCCGGATGGGACTTAGGAACCGAGCAGAGCCGCGGTGCGATCGCATGGACCGTCTGTTCGGTCTGATGGAGCCACGGCCCATCACATACCTTGTGAACCACGTCTGGGTTCTCCATTCTCTTCTCCTTGTCTTGATCTTCCATTCTTGACCGGAGTTAGTTCTCAAACGATCAGAGTCGCCGGAACACAACACCACCACAATCGGCCTTTCTCTTGGCCGGAACTCTCTCTTTCTCTCTTTCTTTCTCTCTACGTTTTTCTCTGAGTATTTTACTCTGGAGTTGGATAATGAAATCGACCAGAGAGCCCCCATATATATAGAAAACGAGGGGGTAAGTCTTGCCCCACGAACAGGCATGACTTGCTAGCGAATGGGCACCATCGGCCAAGGGTTGTCCCCTTTCGGCCACTTGCATCCCTTCGCCCTTTCTGATTGGGTTTGGGGTCGGTCACAAGCCCAACCCACGCCCCAAGACTCCTGGACTTAGCTCACGGCCTTGCCCAAGGACCCAACAGCTCATGGCCTCATGGTCGGCCCTCACAGCCCGCCACTGACCCAGACCCAGACCATCGGCCTAAAGCCCGGACAGTCCGTCTAGCTGAGATGAGCTGACTTTCAGCTGCCTCAGCTGAGTGAGCTAGTAGTCCAGCTAATGGAGCTGACTTAGTAGGGACTGAGCTGGAGTGAACTGAACCTAGCTTCATTGAGCTGGCCGAGCTACTCGTTCACTTCGTCCAGTTACCGTCTTACTCGTCCTAGCTGTCTCTTAGCTTGTATAAGGTTATGTCTAAGTTTCCTTATGTCCTTAACCTTCTTTCTCGACCATGGAATGCTTGCCTTGATGTCCTATGACTGGCTTGCACATTTCCTCGAACCATGGACGTCTCGACAATCCTATTCAGGATTGGGGGCGTGACAAGTCTCCCCCTTTGGGATGGATTCGTCCTCGAATCCGAATCAAATGCTTCCTCGGAAACAAACTGACCCAACCACTCTGGGTACTCTGCTTTCATTCTAACTTCGGTTTCCCAAGTGATTATATCCTGACCATTACAGTCCCAGACGACCTTGACCATCTGGACCGTCTTCTTCCTTGTTGCTTTTTCCATCCTATCTATGATTCGAACTGGCCTCGTTTCCAAGGTTAGGTTCTTACCAAGATCGTCTGGAATGGCAGGAAGAGCGATGTCTTGGTCCGTCAAACATTTCTGAAGTTGGGAGACGTGGAACACATTATGAAATGCGTCCATCTTGGCCGGCAAGTCCAACTTGTAGGCCACCATCCCAACCCTTTCAATGACCTTGAACGGCCCCAAGTATCTCGGATCTAACTTCTGTCTTCCGGAAATCCGGACCAGTCCTTTGAAGGTAATCATTTTGAGATACACCAAGTCACCTACTTGGAACTCGAGATCTTTCCTTCTTCGATCTGCATAGTTCTTTTGGCGGTCTTGTGCCTGTCTCATCTTGTCCCTCAAGAACTTGATCTTTTCGGTTGTATCTTCGACAATCTCCGGACCAATCATGCTGCGTTCCTCAACTTGGGTCCATCATAAGGGTGTCCTCCATGGACGCCCATACAGAGCTTCGTATGGCGACATGCCAATACTACTATGGAAGCTATTGTTGTAAGCAAATTCTACCAGAGGTAGATGTTTCTCCCAGGAATCACCCCAGTCTAGAACACATGCTCGCAACATATCTTCCAATGTCTGGATCGTACGTTCAGACTGTCCATCCGTCTGTGGGTGATAGGCTGTACTCATGTTCACTCTTGTTCCTAAAGCCTTTTGGAAAGCCTTCCAGAAGTAAGATGTGAACCTTGAATCCCTATCTGAAACTATGCTTGCCGGCACACCATGTAGTCGGACGATCTCATCAATGTACTTACGTAAAATCTGATCTACCCCATCCGACTTTTTGATAGCCAGGAAGTGTGCTGATTCGGTTAGGCGATCAACCACAACCCAAACCGCATCTTTCTTATTCCTCGTGGTAGGGAACCCAGTCACAAAGTCCATTGTGATGTGATCCAATTTCCAATCCGGAATAGGCAAGCTTTGCAATAACCCACTAGGCACTTGGTGTTCTGCTTTGATGAGTTGGCAAGTGGAACACTTGGCCACCCATTCCGCGACATCTGCCTTCATACGGATCCAATGATAGAACTTCTTAAGGTTCTGGTACATCTTGGTCGCACCAGGATGAACCGAGAATCTGGACTTATGAGCCTCCCTCATAATCTCCTCCTTTAGACTTCTATCATTAGGAACACTGATCCGACCGTTTACTAGGATGGTACCATCCTTTGCAGTTTGGTACTCCGTCCTATCATTCTGAGCAACCTTGTTTAGGTTCTCGTCCTGACCTTGAGCCAACCGAATTCGGGTAAGCAGGTCGGCCTGATTGACCGCCTCTAATCCTAGTGGTTCAGACTCTTTGGTCGATGCGTTCAACCGTAGGGCACGAACCGTACCGTCCAGGTCGTCCGCTTCTCGTTCAGCTGATACGTCGGCCCTTCTTCGGCTCAAGGCATCTGCGACCAGATTAGCCTTTCCCGGATGATAGGTGATATCCAGATCGTAATCAGCTACAAACTCCATCCACCTTCTCTGCCTTAAGTTTAACTCAGGCTGGGTGAATATATACTTAAGACTCTTATGGTCCGTAAGTATCTGAACCTTGGCACCATACAAGTATGATCGCCAAATCTTTAAGGCGAACACTACCGCAGCCATTTCAAGGTCATGGGTGGGGTAGTTTCCCTCATGTTTTCTCAACTGCCTTGACGCATAGGTGATGACCTTCCCATGCTGGGTTAATACGCAACCTAGTCCTGTTATGGACGCGTCCGTATAAACCACATAGGGTTGGTCGGCCTCTGGAAGAACCAGAATGGGTGCGCTAGTCAGCATGTCCTTAAGCGCGGAAAAACATTTCCCACACTCCTCAGACGATGTGAACTTAACGGATAGATAGTCCAGAATAGATAAACAGAACACACGAACAGATCCGGATCGCCCCAAAAGACCAATCCATCTAACCGGATAGAATCTAGGTGCGACCGGCCAATGGAGTCCAGCTCAATGCCCAACGGACTCCCTTACCTGATCCGGCCTTAGGCCTGGATCCAATCGGCCGAGTAAGCCTCAAGCCTAATCCGGAAGGCTTAGCAACCGGTCAGACCTTGCGACTCTACCTTGGCTTAGACAAACCGTGAACTTGTCTTAACTAGACAAGCCATAGGCTGATCCATAAGGATCGGTCCTAACTTATCCCAAAAGATACCGTTTGGAAAATGTACCCTTTGGCCATTCGTGCCTCTTGGACACTCACGAATCTTGACAACTCGTGCCCTTTGGGTCATTCCCAACCGTTCGTCCTAACCGCCCAGTCTTAGTGCGATCGGATCATCCCTCTAACCGACCTGTGTCTAGGCTAGCGGTTTGGTTATGTTCGGCCAAAGCCTAGGAGCGTGTCCCTTGGACTCAACCAACACAACCTTTCGTGTTTAACCAGAGAGAAGAGAAGAGAAACGAATTGAAACAGATAAGGAGATCCGGATGGGACTTAGGAACCGAGCAGAGCCGCGGTGCGGTCACATGGACTGTCCGTTCGGTGTGATGGAGCCACGGCCCATCACATACCTTGTGAACCACGTCTGGGTTCTCCATGCTCTTCTCCTTGTCTTGATCTCCCATTCTTGACCGGAGTTAGTTCTCAAACGATCAGAGTCGCCGGAACACAACACCACCACAATCGGCCATTCTCTTGGCCGGAACTCTCTCTTTCTCTCTTTCTTTCTCTCTACGTTTTTCTCTGAGTATTTTACTCTGGAGTTGGATAATGAAATCGACCAGAGAGCCCCCATATTTATAGAAAACGAGGGGGTAAGTCTTTCCCCACAAACAGGCATGACTTGCTAGCGAATAGGCACCATCGGCCAAGGGTTGTCCCCTTTCGGCCACTTGCATCCCTTCGCCCTTTCTGATTGGGTTTGGGGTCGGTCACAAGCCCAACCCACGCCCCAAGCCTCCTGGACTTAGCTCACGGCCTTGCCCAAGGACCCAACAGCTCATGGCCTCATGGCCGGCCCTCACAGCCCGCCACTGACCCGGACCCGGACCATCGGCCTAAAGCCCGGACAGTCCGTCTAGCTGAGATGAGCTGACTCTCAGCTGCCTCAGCTGAGTGAGCTAGTAGTCCAGCTAGTGGAGCTGACTTAGTAGGGACTGAGCTGGAGTGAACTGAACCTAGCTTCATTGAGCTGGCCGAGCTACTCGTTCACTTCGTCCAGTTACCCTCTTACTCGTCCTAGCTGTCTCTTAGCTTGTATAAGGTTAAGTCTAAGTTTCCTTATGTCCTTAACCTTCTTTCTCGACCATGGAACGCTTGCCTTGATGTCCTATGACTGGCTTGCACGTTTCCTCGAACCATGGCCGTCCCGACAATCCTATTCAGGATTGGGGGCGTGACAGAAGACTAGACTCAAGCTCAACTAATAGCACTCCATTTCAGTCCGGTTGAAATCAAACACTGTCTGAACTCAACTGATACTCCATTTTAAGATGAAGCCACGCAAAACATCTTTACCGATTAAAATCAAAGGCTGAAGAACATGGGTGATTCTCAACTTCAGGACACCAAATCTCCAACTCTTCACCACACAAATACTCACTGATTAAAGTCACAAGATGGTGGGGAAGGTTCGTCCTTGCTCAATTCTCTTCTCTGAATTTTTCAACAGATTTTTCTCTCAGATTTTTATCTCTTATTTCTCTCTTTCTTTCTGAATTTTTCTCTGGTTTTTCTTGCAGTAACAGGACGTCCAGAGGAGAGAAGAGGGTATTTTATATCATAAAGAGTTGCTTCAGATGAGGGTTTGCTCCCACAAAAGACAAAGCTGAGGTTAGATAGCTAGTGACATGCTTCAGCACACCAAGCAGCACAAGTAGCTAAACATTTCCCTTCCATGAAGAAAGATACAAGCAGCTGAAGCAAACAGCTTGTGACCAGCATGTGACTTCTAATGAGCAAGCAGGTAAGCAAGTAGGTGCATGTCATGTGACCTAATTATTGAAGAAGCAAGTAGGCTATAAGGTGCAAGGAATGTGATTGTTCAGAAATAATTTTAAGAGTTTTGTCGATATTTTTTGGGCTGTTTCGACTAAATATTTTTCATCCTTCGAATCTCGTCCTGCTCTGAATAAACTCACCCAGCATGAATAAAGTCGACAATAATAATTAACAATCGACCAGAACCATTAAGAGATGGTCTTTCGACCAAAAGACTGTCCCGTCGAGAGATTAATTCACTGTGTCTATTTTTATTTAAATTCTGATCGACCAAAATTCTATCTGTTCGTGAGGGTTATTACACCGACTGTCCCTGTTCATCATTACTCCGATCCCGAAGGCCAACACAATAGGATCGAAATCTTATGATGTTATCCCATGCTAATGTATACAGAGCGTAGGCTTGCTTTGATCACTCTAATTTCTTCAAAGTAACAGCACCGGAGGCACGACCCGGCCAGTTAAGGCCCGGAGCATATCGCCGACAGAAGAGACAAGCCGACCGGTGCTCACCGAAGGTGGACCGGGCAACCCATCCCAAGGTTCAACTACGAGCTTTTTAACTGCAACAACTTAAATACACGCTATTGGAGCTGGAATTACCGCGGCTGCTGGCACCAGACTTGCCCTCCAATGGATCCTCGTTAAGGGATTTAGATTGTACTCATTCTAATTACCAGACTCAAAGAGCCCGGTATTGTAATTTATTGTCACTACCTCCCCGTGTTAGGGTTGGGTAATTTGCGTGCCTTGTGCCTTCCTTTGATGTGGTAGCCGTTTCTCAGGCTCCCTCTCCGGAATCGAACCCTAATTCTCTGTCACCCGTTACCACCATGGTAGGCCACTATCCTACCATCGAAAGTTGATAGGGCAGAAATTTGAATGATGCGTCACCAGCACTAAGGCCATGCGATCCGTCGAGTTATCATGAATCATCAGAGCAACGGGCAGAGCTCGCGTCGACCTTTTATCTAATAAATGCATCCTTCCAGAAGTCGGGGTTTGTTGCAGGTATTAGCTCTAGAATTACTACGGTTATCCAAGTAGTAGTTACCACCAAACAAACTATAACTGATTTAATGAGCCATTCGCAGTTTCACAGCCTGAATTCGTTCATACTTACACATGCATGGCTTAATCTTTGAGACAAGCATATGACTACTGGCATGATCAACCAGGTAGCATTCATAAATCAGGGCAAGACCACGTCATATTCCCGCAAACACATGGAAAGTGGGAACAGACGCAGACTTGAACGTCATCTTTTGTCCGGAGACAAACGTGCTTAGCGGGACAGAATTTCTTCGAGTCACCGCCATAATATTTCCGCAACCGAGATATCAGCAAACAGCTTATTCACCTTTGCGAACAATGCATAAATTATGCAAAGACGCAAGGATCACAAGTGCCGGCTTATGTGTTCACGACTTCCCCACTGAAGGAGATGCCGCAAACAACATTTTAAGCAAAGCTTAACAATTCCTTCCAGACAGGTACGCAACACAGGCCCCAGATCAGTTCATCAAGCATAAAACTATGCTAGTGAGGGGGATAGTTGGTCTGTAGTTGGGTGCGCGAGCACATAGCCTACAAACACTAGCTATCCAATCACCACTCATACGCCGAATGTTCATTTTCCCCGCAAACATCAATCTTTCCAACCACTCTTGAGATGTAATCAAAAGAGCAACTCGAAGACGGATGAAACCAGGCCAAGACCACACAAGTGCGAAAATTTGAAGTTAGGGGCAAAACGGTCCGCCGGAAAATTCACTGGAAAAGTTACCAGAAAATTCACCGAAGACAATCCGACCATCAACCTCAACCCAGCCATCGATACTGTTGGACCGAGAAGTCCAACACTACATACCCCTTCGGGTACTGAGGGTAGGCTCAGAAGAGTGCCTACCCCTTATATAGACATTGGTTGGGTTCCGGGAGTATTTTTAATGTAAAACAATAAATACTTCGAATTTGAATCTGATTTTCTGCATGCTTCATAAGAATGGTTAAAGCTATTTTCTGGTAAATTTTCATGAATTTATTTTGCTTCTAACCGTCTCTTTTGCATGCTACAAAGTTTGGGGTTTCGTGGTTTAAACGGATGTCTACAAAAACTTTTGATCAACACTTGACATCCTAAACTCTTTGTTGACATATTTTTGACGTTTCCATTCAGAAAACGTTCTTCAAAAATATTAATTTTTGAATTTTTGGCTTCTCGGGTGATTTTGGCTGTCTGTGGGTGATTTTGGCCCACGTGGGCTGTCTGTTCAGTACACACAGGACGTTCGTGTTTGTCTCTCAGCACACACAGGACGTCCACGGCTGTCGGTGTGTGTCCGTCAGCACACACAGAACATCCATCAGTACACATATCAGCACGCTGGTCCTTGGACTCAGCATGCTGGCCCTTCCCGTGGACTGTTTGGGTGATTTTGGCCCACGTGGGCTGGCTGTTCAATACACACAGGACGTCAGTGGGTGTCCGCCAGCACACACAGGATGTCTGTGGCTGTTCGTGGCTGTCCGTCAGCCCACACAGGACATCTGTGGCTGTCCGTGTGTGTCTATGTGTGTCTGTGAGCACACACAGGACGTCCGTGGCTGTCCATCAGTACACATATCAGCACGCTGGTCCTTGGACTCAGCACGCTTGCCCTTCCCATGGACTGTTCTGGTGATTTTGGCCCACGTGGGCTGTCTGTTCAGTACACACAGGACGTCCATGGGTGTCCGTCAGAACACACAGGACGTCTGTGGGTGTCCGTCAACACACACAGGACGTCTGTGGCTGTCCATGTGTGTTCGTGTGTGTCCGTGTGTGTCCGTCAACACACACATGACATCTGTGACTGTCGATCAGTACACATATTAGCACATTGGTCCTTGGACTTAGCACGCTGACCCGTCCCATGGACTCTTCGGGTGATTTTGGCCCACGTGGGCTGTTTGTTCAGTACACACAGGACGTCCGTGGGTGTCCACCAGCACACACAGGAAGTCCGTGGCTGTCCGTGTGTGTCCGCGTGTGTCCATCAGCACACACAGGACGTCCATGGCTTTCCATCAGTACACATATCAGCACGTTGTCCTTGGACTGAGCACGCTGACCCTTCCCGTGGACTGTTCGGGTGATTTTGGCCCTACTTGGGCTGTCTGTTCAGTACACACAGGAAGTCCGTTGGTGTCCGCCAGCACACACAGGACGTCTGTGGCTGTCAGTCAGCACACACAGGACGTCCGTGGCTGTCCGTGTGTGTCCGTCAGCACACACAAGATGTCTATGAATGTCCGTCAGCACACACAGGACGTCCGTGGCTGTCCGTGTGTGTGTCTGTGTGTGTCCGTCAGCACACACAGGACGTCTGTGGCTGTCCATCAGTACACATATCAGCACTATGGTCCTTGGACTCAGCACGCTGACCCTTCCCATGGACTGTTCGAGTGATTTTGGCCCACGTGGGCTGTCTGTTCAGTACACACAAGACGTCCGTGGGTGTCCGCCAGCACACACAGGACGTCTGTGGCTGTCCGTGTGTGTTTGTGTGTGTCTGGCTGTGTCCATCACCACACACAGGATGTCCGAGGCTGTCCATCAGTACACATATCAGCACGATGGTCCTTGGACTCAGCTCACTGGCCCTTCCCGTGGACTGTTTGGGTGATTTTGGCCCATGTGGGCTGTCAGTTCAGTACACACAGGACGTCTGTGGGTGTCCGCCAGCACACACAGGACGTCTGTGGCTGTCTGTGGCTCTCCGTCAGCACACACATGACATCTGTGGCTGTCCGTGTGTGTCCGTCAGCACACACAGGACGTCCGTGGCTGTCCATCAGTACACATATCAGACGCTGGTCCTTGGACTCAACACGCTGGCCCTTCCCGTGGACTGTTCGGGTGATTTTGGCCCACGTGGGCTGTCTGTTCAGTACACACTGGACGTCCGCGGGTGTCCATCAGCAGACACAAGACTTCCGTGGGTGTCCGTCAGCACACACTGGACGTCTGTGGCTGTCCGTCAGCACACACAGGACGTTCGTGGCTGTCCATCAGTACACATATCAGCACATTGGTCTTTGGACTCAGCACGCTGACCCTTCCCGTGGACTGTTCTAGTGATTTTGGCCCACGTGGGCTGTTTGTTCAGTACACACAGGACGTCTGTGTGTGTCCGTCAGCACACACAGGATGTCCGTGGGTGTATGTCTGCACACACAAGACGTCCGTGTGTGTCTATCAGCAGACACAGGACGTCCGTTGCTGTCCATGTGTGTCCGTCAGCAGACACAGGACGTCCGTTGCTGTCCATGTGTGTCCGTCAGCACACACAGGATGTCAGTGGCTGTCCATCAGTACACATATCAGCACGTTGGTCCTTGGACTCAGCACGCTGACCCTTCCCGTGGACTGTTCGGGTGATTTTGGCCCACGTGGGTTGTATGTTCAGTACGCACAGGACGTTCGTGGGTGTCCACTAGCATACACAAGACGTCTGTGGCTGTCCTTGGCTATCCGTCAGCACACACAGGACATCTGTGGCTGTCCGTGTGTGTCTGTATGTGTCCGTCAGCACACACAGAATGTATGTGGGTGTCCGTCAGCACACACAGGACGTCCATGGCTGTCCATGTGTGTCCGTGTGTGTCCGTCAGCTCATACATGACGTCTGTGGCTGTCCATCAGTACACATATCAGCACGCTGGTCCTTGGACTCAGCCCGCTGGCCCTTCCCGTGGACTGTTCGGGTGATTTTGGCCCACGTGGGTTATCTGTTCAGTACACACAGGAGGTTCGTGGGTGTCCGTCAGCACACACAGGACGTCCGTGTGTGTCCGTCAGCACACACAGGACGTCAATGGCTGTCTGTGTGTGTCCGTCAGCACACACAGGACGTCCGTGGCTGTCCATCTGTACACATATCAGCACGTTGGTCTTTGGACTCAGCACCCTGACCCTTCCCGTGGACTGTTCTGGTGATTTTGGGCCACGTGGGGTGTCTGTTCAGTACACACAGCACGTCCGTGGGTGTCCGCCAGCACACACAGGACGGCCGTGGCTGTCCATCAGTACACATATCAGCACGTTGGTCCTTGGACTCAGCACGCTGACCCTTCCCGTGGACTGTTCGGGTGATTTTGGCCCACGTGGGCTGTCTGTTCAGTACACACAGGACGTCCGTGGGTGTCCGCCAGCACACACAGGACGTCCTTGTTGTCCGTTTGTGTCCGTGTTTGTCCGTCTTTGTCTGTCAGCACACATAGAATGTCTGTGGCTGTCCATCAGTACACATACCAGCATGTTGGTCCTTGGACTCAGCACGCTGGCCCTTCCCGTGGACTGTTTGGCTGTCTGTTCAGTACGCACATGACGTCCGTGGGTGTCCGCCAGCACACACAGGACGTCTGTGGCTGTCTGTGGCTGTCCGTCAGCACACACAGGACGTCCGTGGCTGTCCGTGTGTGTCCGTCTGTGTCTGCCAGCACACACAGGACGTCCGTGGCTGTCCATCAGTACACATATCAGCATGTTGGTCCTTGGACTCTGCACGCTGGCCCTTCCCGTGGACTGTTTGGGTGATTTTGGCCCACGTGGGCTTTCTGTTTAGTACACACTGGACGTCCGTGGGTGTCCATCAGCAGACACAAGACTTCCGTGGGTGTCCGTCAGCACACACAGGACGTCTGTGGCTGTCCGTCAGCACACAGAGGACGTTCGTGGCTGTCCATCAGTACACATATCAGCACATTGGTCTTTGGACTCAGCACGCTGACCCTTCCCGTGGACTGTTCGAGTGATTTTGGCCCACGTGGGCTGATTGTTCAGTACACACAGGACGTCTGTGTGTGTCCGTCAGCACACACAGGACGTCCGTGGGTGTATGTCAGCACACACAGGACGTCCGTGTGTGTCTATCAGCAGACACAGGACATCCGTTGCTGTCCATGTGTGTCCGTCAGCACACACAGGACGTCAGTGGCTGTCCATCAGTACACATAACAGCACGTTGGTCCTTGGACTCAGCACGCTGACCCTTCCCGTGGACTGTTCGGGTGATTTTGGCCCACGTGGGCTGTCTGTTCAGTACGCACAGGACGTCCGTGGGTGTCCACTAGCATACACAAGACGTCTGTGGCTGTCCTTGGCTGTCTGTCAGCACACACAGGACATCTGTGGCTGTCCGTGTGGGTCCGTATGTGTCCGTCAGCACACACAGAATGTATGTGGGTGTCCGTCAGCACACACAGGACATCCATGGCTGTCCATGTGTGTCTGTGTGTGTCCGTCAGATCACACAGGACGTCTGTGGCTGTCCATCAGTACACATATCAGCACGCTGGTCCTTGGACTCAGCCCGCTGGCCCTTCCCGTGGACTGTTCGGGTGATTTTGGCCCACGTGGGTTATCTGTTCAGTACACACAGGAGGTTCGTGGGTGTCCGTCAGCACACACAGGACGTCCGTGTTTGTCCGTCAGCACACACAGGACGTCAGTGGCTGTCTGTGTGTGTCCGTCAGCACACACAGGACGTCCGTGGCTGTCCATCTGTACACATATCAGCACGTTGGTCCTTGGACTCAGCACGCTGACCCTTCCCGTGGACTGTTCGGGTGATTTTGGGCCACGTGGGCTGTCTGTTCAGTACACACTGGACGTCCGTGGGTGTCCGCCAGCACACACAGGACGGCCGTGGCTGTCCATCAGTACACATATCAGCACGTTGGTCCTTGGACTCAGCACGCTGACCCTTCCCGTGGACTGTTCGGGTGATTTTGGCCCACGTGGGCTGTCTGTTCAGTACACACAGGACGTCCGTGGGTGTCCGCCAGCACACACAGGACGTCCTTGTTGTCCGTTTGTGTCCGTGTGTGTCCGTCTTTGTCTGTCTGCACACATAGAATGTCTGTGGCTGTCCATCAGTACACATACCAGCATGTTCGTCCTTGGACTCAGCACGCTGGCCCTTCCCGTGGACTGTTTGGCTGTCTGTTCAGTACGCACATGACGTCCGTGGGTGTCCGCCAGCACACACAGGACGTCTGTGGCTGTCTGTGGCTGTCCGTCAGCACACACAGGACGTCCGTGGCTGTCCGTGTGTGTCCGTCTGTGTCTGCCAGCACACACAGGACGTCCGTGGCTGTCCATCAGTACACATATCAGCATGTTGGTCCTTGGACTCTGCACGCTGGCCCTTCCCGTGGACTGTTTGGGTGATTTTGGCCCACGTGGGCTTTCTGTTCAGTACACACTGGACGTCCGTGGGTGTCCATCAGCAGACACAAGACTTCCGTGGGTGTCCGTCAGCACACACAGGACGTCTGTGGCTGTCCGTCAGCACACAGAGGACGTTCGTGGCTGTCCATCAGTACACATATCAGCACATTGGTCTTTGGACTCAGCACGCTGACCCTTCCCGTGGACTGTTCGAGTGATTATGGCCCACGTGGGCTGATTGTTCAGTACACACAGGACGTCTGTGTGTGTCCGTCAGCACACACAGGACGTCCGTGGGTGTATGTCAGCACACACAGGACGTCCGTGTGTGTCTATCAGCAGACACATGACATCCGTTGCTGTCCATGTGTGTCCGTCAGCACACACAGGACGTCAGTGGCTGTCCATCAGTACACATAACAGCACGTTGGTCCTTGGACTCAGCATGCTGACCCTTCCCGTGGACTGTTCGGGTGATTTTGGCCCACGTGGGCTGTCTGTTCAGTACGCACAGGACGTCCGTGGGTGTCCACTAGCATACACAAGACGTCTGTGGCTGTCCTTGGCTGTCCGTCAGCACACACAGGACATCTGTGGCTGTCCGTGTGGGTCCGTATGTGTCCGTCAGCACACACAGAATGTATGTGGGTGTCCGTCAGCACACACAGGACATCCATGGCTGTCCATGTGTGTCTGTGTGTGTCCGTCAGATCACACAGGACGTCTGTGGCTGTCCATCAGTACACATATCAGCACGCTGGTCCTTGGACTCAGCCCGCTGGCCCTTCCCGTGGACTGTTCGGGTGATTTTGGCCCACGTGGGTTATCTGTTCAGTACACACAGGAGGTTCGTGGGTGTCCGTCAGCACACACAGGACGTCCGTGTTTGTCCGTCAGCACACACAGGACGTCAGTGGCTGTCTGTGTGTGTCCGTCAGCACACACAGGACATCCGTGGCTGTCCATCTGTACACATATCAGCACGTTGGTCCTTGGACTCAGCACGCTGACCCTTCCCGTGGACTGTTCGGGTGATTTTGGGCCACGTGGGCTGTCTGTTCAGTACACACAGGACGTCCGTGGGTGTCCACTAGCATACACAAGACGTCTGTGGCTGTCCTTGGCTGTCCGTCAGCACACACAGGACATCTGTGGCTGTCCGTGTGTGTCCGTATGTGTCCCTCAGCACACACATAATGTATGTGGGTGTCCGTCAGCACACACAGGACGTCCATGGCTGTCCATGTGTGTCCGTGTGTGTCCGTCAGCTCACACAGGACGTCTGTGGCTGTCCATCAGTACACATATCAGAACGCTGGTCCTTGGACTCAGCCCGCTGGCCCTTCCCGTGGACTGTTCGGTTGATTTTGGCCCACGTGGGTTATCTGTTCAGTACACACAGGAGGTTCGTGGGTGTCCGTCAGCACACACAGGACGTCCGTGTGTGTCCGTCAGCACACACAGGACGTCAGTGGCTGTCTGTGTGTGTCCGTCAGCACACACAGGACGTCCGTGGCTGTCCATCTGTACACATATCAGACAGTTGGTCCTTGGACTCAGCACACTGACCCTTCCCGTGGACAGTTCGGGTGATTTTGGGGCCACGTGGGCTGTCTGTTCAGTACACACAGCACGTCCGTGGGTGTCCCCCAGCACACACAGGACGGCCGTGGCTGTCCATCAGTACACATATCAGCACGTTGGTCCTTGGACTCAGCACGCTGACCCTTCCCGTGGACTGTTCGGGTGATTTTGGCCCACGTGGGCTGTCTGTTCAGTTCACACAGGACGTCCGTGGGTGTCCGGCAGGACACACAGGACGTCCGTGGCTCTCCGTTTGTGTCCGTGTGTGTCCGTCTTTGTCTGTCAGCACACATAGAATGTTTGTGGCTGTCCATCAGTACACATACCAGCATGTTGGTCCTTGGACTCAGCACGCTGGCCCTTCCCGTGGACTGTTTGGCTGTCTGTTCAGTACGCACATGACGTCCGTGGGTGTCCGCCAGCACACACAGGACGTCTGTGGCTGTCCGTCAGCACACACAGGACATCCGTGGCCGTCCGTGTGTGTCCGTGTGTGTCTGTCAGCACACACAGGACGTCTGTGGGTGTCCGTCAGCACACACATGACGTCCATGGCTGTCCGTGTGTGTCCGTGTGTGTCCGTCAGCTCACATAGGACGTCCGTGGCTGTCCATCAGTACACATATCAGCAAGTTGGTCCTTGGACTCAGCACGCTGGTCCTTCCCGTGGACTATTTGGGTGATTATGGCTCACGTGGGCTGTCTGTTGAGTACACACAGGACGTCTGTGGGTGTCCGTGTATGTCCGTGTGTGTCCGTGTGTGTCCGTCAGCACACACATGACGTCCGTGGCTGTCCATCAGTACCCATATCAGCACGCTGGTCCTTGGACTCAGCCCGCTGGCCCTTCCCGTGGACTGTTCGGGTGATTTTGGCCCACGTGGGTTGTAAGACCCAATCCCGGCCGACTAGGCCGCAGTCGATGCCTCACGTCGCTCAGTCCATACCCGGACCGAACCTCTAAAAATTTTGTCCTTTATTTAAAATATCGCCCATTGGCGAGGGCTTACTCAGATCCTAGCTCAAGACTACCTTAGTCATTCCCTAGCTTGATCCTTTCAACTTATGCACAGCGGAATAGTATCTACTTAACCATTGGTCTATAACCAATATAATACTTGTCTAATGGTTAGTATACTCAACTACCAGCTAGCTCCAAGGTCAATCCCGAACCCAAATCAAGGCATACAAATCTGAGGTTCCATTCCCCTAACCATTCTATCTAGATCTATGCAACATTGCTAGATCATACCTTTGCCACATCCACGGAGCTTGTTAGCTCATCGGCCCAGCTACTCTAGCTGAATGAACTCATAAACCAGCTGATCGAGCTGTCACACTCGAACTGAGCTAGGACCGAGCTATGGCCAGCTGCCATATACTGCGTCCAGCTCCTTTACACAGACAAAACAACTCCCTTAGGTACTTAGTCATTTAGCCAACCATCCCCACAGACATAAGTAACCCTTGAGAAGTCTTCAAACAGCTAAGGACATGCATCTGGCCCTTACCGGCTCATGCACTGTCCCACATCCTTTTTGCCTTATCAACTTATGATACCAAGTCCAGCTCATGGACTAACAATGCCCATCAGATCCTGAGTCAATCAACCAACCACCCCACATGACTCAGAACTGATGAGTCTTCATACTTCCTAATCAGTCATGGAACCATGTCCCACTGAACCTGATTAGTGTTGCTCTTACCACCGGTGCATCCTTTGATCGATCAGATCAGACACCTTGATCCATCATCCAAGGATCAGGTAGTCCATCCTTGCCCATGATCAGATCACACACGGCCTGCCTTACCAACACCAAGGTTGATAACCAGCAATTCCTTATGATCAATATCATAAGTGACAATATGTTCCAGCACAGAAACATATGATCAGATATCCTAACACAAGGATCTGACCCCAATATGCCCTCAGGTGCAATTTCGACCGCAAGCAAACCTGCTCCAAAAATCAATTAAAATTCATGACAATTCATGATAAATCATAACTAAGAGAATGGTCCAATCAGATTTCCCAGAACCGGCCTCCATCCCATAGATCTCGGCCAAGATCAGCCAAACCGGCCCAAGGGACCATCTCTAAATCAATCCCTAAAAACTCATTAGGATTCATGATAATTCATGATAAATCTTAACTAAGAGAATGGTCAAGTCAGAATTCCAAGAACCGATCTCGATCCTATGGATCTTGACCTAGAACAGCCCCACCGGCCACCTTGACCATCTCGAAATCAATCAGATAAAAATCCCCAAATACTATGATAATTCATGATAATTCACCACTAAGAGGATTCCAAAGTCAGATCGCCATAAATCCATCAGGAAGTAGGAGATCCGGACTTAGCTAACAAACCAAGGCCATGGAGGGTTCTTCTGAACCGGCCAAGCCATGCTTCAGTGCTACTATGTCTAATCATCAATCTCAATCATAAGAAGAAGAAATAATATGATTAATAATCATAAAACAGAGTAAGGTGTAACTGCAGGACCAGATCAGCCCATAGTGTACCAGACTATGTCCAATGGTCTGCAGTCCCCACCTGTTACCTCATCAGGGGCGTCCATGCTCTTCCTAGCACGGCTTCATCAAACCCTTTTCACATACTTCCAGTATTGATAAGATCTAACCATGGTTCGTGCCCATCACTCCTTCCATGGAATTTCCATGAAACCAGTTTCTATACTGCATCCATCTTCAAGGCTGTTCATGCCTTTGAGAGTGGAGTCAAGCCTTCCCCCTTCTCTCCTAACCAATTGCGTGTGTTCCCAAGACACAGAGGAAGCCTTAGACATGATCATCCATGATCAATCACCATCCAAAGGTCGTGCATCACTTCCCTCTTTGTTCCCCATGAAACTGCTTTCCACACCAATCTCCCTTTAAGGCTGCATTGGCCCATGGGAATGGATTCCGGCCAACTCCCTCCTTTCCTCACCATTTGCGTGTGTTGACATGCTCCAGATAAGGCTTTGGGTGTTGTCAACAATGATCAAAACCGTTCAGAGGGTCGTTCTCAACTTCCCCCTTGATCTGCCCCAAAACTGTCTCTTTATGGCCTTCACACCACCATGGGTCTTGGATTGGGAATCCGACCAACTCTCTGTATTTTTCTCTGGATTCTTTGTGTTTCAGGGTGTAGAAGGAAGCCCTGGCGTGCCTGCAAAGGCACGGACTTGCCTTCCTTATATAGGAGAAGGGGTGGTTACTTCTTAACCATTGCATCCCTTCGGTATCATTTCTGGCCATTGATTTAATCAATGGTACAGATTGCACCCTTTCGCCTATGGCAGTTACCACAAGCCCTGGAACTGCCAAACCACTCCTGGACATGTCCAAAACTATCCCACACGGACTGGCCATGCCCCTGGCTCAATCCCAAGAGCCCACCAGCCCATCGGCACACACGGGTCACCCACATGGCCCGGCCACTGTCCAGACCCGGCCCAACTGCCCAACACCTGAACACTCAGTCCAGCTGAGTTGAGCTGATCCCCAGCTGATCCAGCTGAGTGAGCTAGACCATCGAGCTCAGGGAGCTGACCTACACTTCAGTGAGCTACACCGAGCTGCACTACACTTCACCTAGCTGGTCGAGCTTGCTTACTGCATCGCCCAGCTGTTATACACTGTGTCCAGCTTGCTTTCTTTATCTTCTTCAATCCTTCTAAGTCCTTTGGTCAATTTCCAGACCTAGACTTAGTTTTCCCATGATCCATTCTGATCACTCACTTCATCGAGCTTCACCTGGATCTCGTCCAGCTACCAGCTCGCTTGTCCAGCTCCTTTGAGCTTGCATCTGCCTTATTTTGGTTAGGTTCCAGCTTCCTGATTCCCTTAACCACGTTTTGGACCATGACACGCTCGTCCTTAGGTCATGTGCCTGACTGGTGCGTTTCCTTGCACCGCAGTCCGTCCGGACGATCCTATCCAGGATCGGGGACATGACATGGGTTGTCTGTTCAGTACACACAGGACGTTCGTGGGTGTCCGTCAGCACACACAGGACGTCCGTCAGCACACACAGGACGTCCGTGTGTGTCCGTCAGCACACACATGACGTCATTGGCTGTCCATGTGTGTCCGTCAGCACACACAGGACGTCCGTGGCTGTCCATCTGTACACATATCAGCACGTTGGTCCTTGGACTCAGCACGCTTACCCTTCCCGTGGACTGTTCGGGTGATTTTGGGCCACGTGGGCTGTCTGTTCAGTACACACAGGACGTCCGTGGGTGTCCGCCAGCACACACAGGACGTCCGTGGGTGTCCATCAGTACACATATCAGCACGTTGGTCCTTGGACTCAGCACGCTGACCCTTCCCGTGGACTGTTCGGGTGATTTTGGCCCACGTGGGCTGTTTGTTCAGTACACACAGGACGTCCGTGGTTGTCCGCCAGCACACACAGGAAGTCCTTGGCTGTCCGCGTGTGTCCATCAGCACACACAGGACGTCCATGGCTGTCCATCAGTACACATATCAGCACGTTGTCCTTGGACTGAGCACGCAGACACTTCCCGTGGACTGTTCGGGTGATTTTGGCCCATGTGGGCTGTTTGTTCAGTACACACAGGACGTCCGTGGGTGTCCGCCAGCACACACAGGACGTCCGTTGCTGTCCGTGTGTGTCCGTCTGTGTCTGCCATCACACACAGGACGTCCGTGGCTGTCCATCAGTACACATATCAGCATGTTGGTCCTTGGACTCTGCACGCTGGCCCTTCCCGTGGACTGTTTGGGTGATTTTGGCCCACGTGGGCTGTCTGTTCAGTACACACAGGACGTCCGTTGGTGTCCGCCAGCACACACAGGACGTCTGTGGCTGTCTGTGGCTGTCTGTCAGCACACACAGGACGTCCGTTGCTGTCCGTGTGTGTCCGTCAGCACACACAAGATGTCTGTGGGTGTCCGTCAGCACACACAGGACGTCTGTGGCTGTCCGTGTGTGTTTGTGTGTGTCCGTCAGCACACACAGGACGTCTGTGGCTGTCCATCAGTACACATATCAGCACTTTGGTCCTTGGACTCAGCACGCTGACCCATCCCATGGACTGTTCGAGTGATTTTGGCCCACGTGGGCTGTCTGTTCAGTACACACATGACGTCCGTGGGTGTCCGCCAGCACACACAGGACGTCCGTGGCTGTCCGTGTGTGTTTGTGTGTGTCTGGCTGTGTCCGTCAGCACACACAGGATGTCCGTGGCTGTCCATCAGTACACATATCAGCACGTTGGTCTTTGGACTCAGCTCACTGGCCCTTCCCGTGGACTGTTTGGGTGATTTTGGCCCACGTGGGCTGTCAGTTCAGTACACACAGGACGTTTGTGGGTGTCCGCCAGCACATACAGGACGTCTGTGGCTGTTCGTGGCTCTCCGTCAGCACACACAGGACGTCTGTGGCTGTCCGTGTGTGTCCGTGTTTGTCCGTCAGCACACACAGGACGTTCGTGGCTGTCCATCAGTACACATATCAGACGCTGGTCCTTGGACTCAACACGCTGGGCCTTCCCGTGGACTGTTCGGGTGATTTTGGCCAACGTGGGCTGTCTGTTCAGTACACACTGGACGTCCGTGGGTGTCCATCAGCAGACACAAGACTTCCTTGGGTGTCCGTCAGCACACACAAGACGTCTGTGGCTGTCCGTCAGCACACACAGGACGTTCATGGCTGTCCATCAGTACACATATCAGCACATTGGTCTTTGGACTCAGCACGCTGACCCTTCCTGTGGACTGTTCGAGTGATTTTGGCCCACGTGGGCTGTTTGTTCAGTACACACAGGACGTCTGTGTGTGTCCGTCAGCACACACAGGACGTCCGTGTGTGTCTGTGTGTGTCCGTCAGCACACACAGGATGTCTGTGGCTGTCCATTAGTACACATATCAGCACTTTGGTCCTTGGACTCAGCACGCTGACCCATCCCATGGACTGTTCGAGTGATTTTGGCCCACGTGGGCTGTCTGTTCAGTACACACATGACGTCTGTGGGTGTCCGCCAGCACACACAGGACGTCCGTGGCTGTCCGTGTGTGTTTGTGTGTGTCTGGCTGTGTCCGTCAGCACACACAGGATGTCCGTGGCTGTCCATCAGTACACATATCAGCACGTTGGTCCTTGGACTCAGCTCACTGGCCCTTCCCGTGGACTGTTTGGGTGATTTTGGCCCACGTGGGCTGTCAGTTCAGTACACACAGGACGTTTGTGGGTGTCCACCAGCACATACAGGACGTCTGTGGCTGTTCGTGGCTCTCCGTCAGCACACACAGGACGTCTGTGGCTGTCCGTGTGTGTCCGTCAGCACACACATGACGTTCGTGGCTGTCCATCAGTACACATATCAGACGCTGGTCCTTGGACTCAACACGCTGGGCCTTCCCGTGGACTGTTCGGGTGATTTTGGCCAACGTGGGCTGTCTGTTCAGTACACACTGGACGTCCGTGGGTGTCCATCAGCAGACACAAGACTTCCTTGGGTGTCCGTCAGCACACACAGGACGTCTGTGGCTGTCCGTCAGCACACACAGGACGTTCATGGCTGTCCATCAGTACACATATCAGCACATTGGTCTTTGGACTCAGCACGCTGACCCTTCCCGTGGACTGTTCGAGTGATTTTGGCCCACGTGGGCTGTTTGTTCAGTACACACAGGACGTCTGTGTGTGTCCGTCAGAACACACAGGACGTCCGTGGGTGTATGTCAGCACACACAGGACGTCTGTGTGTGTCTATCAGCAGACACAGGATGTCCGTTGCTGTCCATGTGTGTCCGTCAGCACACACAGGACGTCAGTGGCTGTCCATCAGTACACATATCAGCACGTTGGTCCTTGGAGTGAGCACGCAGACCCTTGCCGTGGACTGTTTGGGTAATTTTGGCCCACGTGGGCTGTCTGTTCAGTTCACACAAGACGTCCGTGGGTGTCCGCCAGCACACACAGGACGTCCGTGGCTATCCGTTTGTGTCCGTGTGTGTCCGTCTGTGTCCGTCAGCACACATAGAATGTCTGTGGCTGTCCATCAGTACACATATCAGCACGTTGGTCCTTGGACTCAGCACGCTGACCCTTCCCGTGGACTGTTCGGGTGATTTTGGCCCACGTGGGCTGTCTGTTCAGTACACACAGGACGTCCGTTGGTGTCCGCCAGCACACACAGGACGTTTGTGGCTGTCTGTGGCTGTCTGTCAGCACACACAGGACGTCCGTGGCTGTCCGTGTGTGTCCGTCAGCACACACAAGATGTCTGTGGGTGTCCGTCAGCACACACAGGACGTCTGTGGCTGTCCGTGTGTGTCTGTGTGTGTCCGTCAGCACACACAGGACGTCTGTGGCTGTCCATCAGTACACATATCAGCACTTTGGTCCTTGGACTCAGCACGCTGACCCATCCCATGGACTGTTCGAGTGATTTTGGCCCACGTGGGCTGTCTGTTCAGTACACACATGACGTCCGTGGGTGTCCGCCAGCACACACAGGACGTCCGTGGCTGTCCGTGTGTGTTTGTGTGTGTCTGGCTGTGTCCGTCAGCACACACAGGATGTCCGTGGCTGTCCATCAGTACACATATCAGCACGTTGGTCCTTGGACTCAGCTCACTGGCCCTTCCCGTGGACTGTTTGGGTGATTTTGGCCCACGTGGGCTGTCAGTTCAGTACACACAGGACGTTTGTGGGTGTCCGCCAGCACATACAGGACGTTTGTGGCTGTTCGTGGCTCTCCGTCAGCACACACAGGACGTCTGTGGCTGTCCGTGTGTGTCCGTGTGTGTCCGTCAGCACACACAGGACGTTCGTGGCTGTCCATCAGTACACATATCAGACGCTGGTCCTTGGACTCAACACGCTGGCCCTTCCCGTGGACTGTTCGGGTGATTTTGGCCAACGTGGGCTGTCTGTTCAGTACACACAGGACGTCCGTGGGTGTCCATCAGCAGACACAAGACTTCCTTGGGTGTCCGTCAGCACACACAGGACGTCTGTGGCTGTCCGTCAGCACACACAGGACGTTCGTGGCTGTCCATCAGTACACATATCAGCACATTGGTCTTTGGACTCAGCACGCTGACCCTTCCCGTGGACTGTTCGAGTGATTTTGGCCCACGTGGGCTGTTTGTTCAGTACACACAGGACGTCTGTGTGTGTCCGTCAGCACACACAGGACGTCCGTGGGTGTATGTCAGCACACACAGGACGTCCGTGTGTGTCTATCAGCAGACACAGGATGTCCGTTGCTGTCCATGTGTGTCCGTCAGCACACACAGGACGTCAGTGGCTGTCCATCAGTACACATATCAGCACGTTGGTCCTTGGACTCAGCACGCTGACCCTTCCCGTGGACTGTTCGGGTAATTTTGGCCCACGTGGGCTGTCTGTTCAGTTCACACAGGACGTCCGTGGGTGTCCGCCAGCACACACAGGACGTCCGTGGCTGTCCGTTTGTGTCCGTGTGTGTCCGTCTGTGTCCGTCAGCACACATAGAATGTCTGTGGCTGTCCATCAGTACACATATCAGCACGTTGGTCCTTGGACTCAGCACGCTGACCCTTCCCGTGGACTGTTCGGGTGATTTTGGCCCACGTGGGCTGTCTGTTCAGTACGCACAGGACGTCTGTGGGTGTCCACTAGTATACACAAGACGTCCGTGGCTGTCCTTGGCTGTCCGTCAGCACACACAGTGTAAGACCCGATCCCGGCCGCCTAGGCCGCGGTCGATGCCTCACGTCGCTCGGTCCACTTCCTGGCCGAACCTCCTAATTTTTGCCCCTTATTAATAATATCGCCTAAAGGCGAGGGCTAGCTTAGATCTTAGCTAAAGACTTCCCTAGTCATTAATAGCTTAGATCCTTTCAACAGATACGCAGCGGATTATTCTCTAGTTAACCATTGGTCTAAAACCAATCTAACACTTGTCCGGTCGAATCACCTTAGCCTTGGCCAGTTTACTCAACTACCAATTAGCCTAAAGGTCAATCCTAAACCCAAACCAAGCCATACGATTCTGAGGTTCCATTCCCCTAACCATTCTATCTTGATCTACATAAGTAAATGCTAGATCATACCTTTGCCACATCTATGGAGCTTATTAGCTCATCGGTCCTCCATTGACTCGAATCGCTCTTGCTTAACAGCTGGACCACGATCACTCAATGATCTTACTTAAGGTCCTTATCTTGACTCCTGCATCAAACAGCTCCCCTAGGTACTTAGTCATTCAACCAACCATCCCCACCGACATAAGTAACCTTTGAGAAGTCTTTGAAAGGATAAGGGTTTGCATCTGGCCTTTCTCGGCTCATGCACAATCCGAAATCCTTTTGCCTTATAGGCAATAGTACCAAGTCCATCTCCTGGACTGACAAACCTCATGAGATCCTAAGTCAATCAACCAACCTTCCTCACATGACTTGGAACTGATGAGTCATCATCTGGCCTGACCGGCCTTAGGACTTAACCCAGACAACAGATATGATTTGTTCATACCAACCGATGCATTCATTAATCAGGTTAGGACCGACACCTTGAACCATGATCAGATCTTACACGACCTTCCTTGAACAATCACACCTAAGCTCAATACTTATGGTCTACGACACATAGTACTAGCCATACTCTTCGTCATGACTCTTAGCCAATCTCGAAGTTATCAACACCAAGGTTGATATCTAGAAGCATCACACCAATACTCTTACTCCAGCAACATGACTATCCATACTAGTGTTCGGCCATCGAACCATCGTCATGAAACATGATCCGACCACTAGACTTGATAAGCCATCGTCCACTTAGCATGCACTGATATGACCGGCCTTCCATTGCCATCATGTAGGTCTACTCCCTACATAAGACATATGGCGCCTATCCTACTCACCAACTCAGAGTTGATTGTAAGATATCCCAGTTAGCCTTTGCGGCCAGAACCATCCAACCATAGTCCCGTCTAACCGTCTAGTTAAGATCTAGGTGCGATCGGCCAGTTATAAGTCCGGCCCAAAGGCTCACGGACCTTCTTACCTGATCCGACCCAAAGCCTGGATCCATACCACAGAGTAAGGCCCAAGACCAAACCGGATTGCCTTGCAACCAATCAGACCTTGCGATACAACACTCCGGTTAAACTAACCGTCCGTCCGTTCGACTATGCAGCCGCGGACTGTCCACTTGGTTCGGCCTAAGCCTTGAACCAATGGCACCGTTTGGAACTCACACCCTTTGGGAACTAGTACCCTTTGGACACTCGTGCCTCTTGGCAACTCATGACCCTTGGCATCTCACACCCATTCAGATGTTCCAACCGTTCGACCTAACCGTCCGTATGGACTGTCTGGTCCGTGCGTGTGTCCGGCCTATGGCCAAAGGACCACGCCTTAACCTACACAAGTCATGAACCATTGTGACTGTTCAGGGAAGGGTTGCAACCGTTCAGAACAGAACAGAACCGCCCCTATCCAATCGGATCACCTGAGGCCGGTTTAGACCATGCACGCACCTAACTCATCGGTTATGGACCGCGACCGCATTACCCAACCAGAACCATGGTTATAACCAATCCCAACACATCAACAAGGCCACGCCAATGTACAGAAGTAGTAGAAGAAGAAATAGATGAAAAGAATTAGAAGAATAGGACACAATCCAAACGCCCATGGCTAGACCGGTTCGGACTGTCCGATGGTCTTAGCCGATGAGGGGGTGGTTACCCCACTGACCCTATCTGACTGAACCACGGGGTTGGAGTCCTTCTCCAGACCTTTCTCTATGCCTTGGGTATTCATAACCACACGGCCTCCTCTCTCCTAAACCGTTCCCCTTGGCGGAGATACTAAACCACCACGACCGGCCCTTTTCCGGCCGATCTCTTGGCCAGAACTCTCTCTCTCTCTCTCTCTCTCTACGTTTTTCCATGAGTATTTTACTCTGGAATTGGATAATGAAATCGACAGGAGAGCCCCCATATTTATAGAAAACGAGGGGGTAAGTCTTGCCCCACGAACAGGCACGACTTGCTAGCGAACGGGCACCATCGGCCAAGGGTTGTCCCCTTTCGGCCACTTGCATCCCTTCGCCCTTTCTGATTGGGTTTGGGGTCGGTCATAAGCCCAACCCACGCCCCAAGCCTCCTGGACTTAGCCCACGGCCTTGTCCAAAGACCCAACAGCCCATGGCCTCATGGCCGGACCTCCCAGCCCGCCACTGACCCAGACCCGGACCATCGGCCTAAAGCCCGGATAGTCCGTCTAGCTGAGATGAGCTGACTCTCAGCTGCCTCAGCTGAGTGAGCTAGTAGTCCAGCTAGTGGAGCTGACTTAGTAAGGACTGAGCTGGAGTGAACTAAACCTAGCTTCGTTGAGCTGGCCGAGCTACTTCTCTATCTCGTCCAGCTACAGTCTTACTCGTCTTAGCCGTCTCTTTGCTCTTATAAGGTTAAGTCTAAGTTTCCTTATGTCCTTAACCTTCATTCTTGACCATGGAACGCTTGCCTTGATGTCCTAACACTGGCTGGTACGTTTCCTCGAACCATGACCGTCCCGAAAATCCTTTCCAGGATTGGGGGCGTGACACACAGGACATCTGTGGCTGTCCGTGTGTGTCCGTATTTTCCGTCAGCACACACAGAATGTATGTGGGTGTCCGTCAGCACACACAGAACGTCCATGGCGGTCCATGTGTGTCCGTCAGCTCACACAGGACGTCTGTGGCTGTCCATCAGTACACATATCAGCACGCTGGTCCATGGACTCAGCCCGCTGGCCCTTCCCGTGGACTGTTCGGGTGATTTTGGCCCACGTGGGTTGTCTGTTCAGTACACACAGGACGTTCGTGGGTTGTCCGTCAGCACACACAGGACGTCCGTGTGTGTCCGTCAGCACACACAGGACGTCAGTGGCTGTCTGTGTGTGTCCGTCAGCACACACAAGAAGTCCGTGGCTGTCCATATGTACACATATCAGCACGTTGGTCCTTGGACTCAGCACGCTTACCCTTCCCGTGGACTGTTCGGGTGATTTTGGGCAACGTGGGCTGTCTGTTCAGTACACACAGGACGTCCGTGGGTGTCCGCCAGCACACACAGGACGGCCGTGGCTGTCCATCAGTACACATATCAGCACGTTGGTCCTTGGACTCAGCACGCTGACCCTTCCTGTGGACTGTTCGGGTGATTTTGGCCCATGTGGGCTGTCTGTTCAGTACACACAGGACGTCCGTGGGTGTCCGCCAGCACACACAGGACGTCTGTTGCTGTCTGTGGCTGTCCGTCAGCACACACAGGACATCCGTGGCCGTCCGTGTGTGTCTATCAGCACACACAGGACGTCTGTGGGTGTCCGTCAGCGCACACAGGACGTCCATGGCTGTCCGCGTGTGTCCGTGTGTGTCCGTCAACTCACATAGGACGTCCGTGGCTGTCCATCAGTACACATATCAGCAAGTTGGTCCTTGGACTCAGCACGCTGGCCCTTCCCGTGGACTATTTGGGTGATTTTGGCTCACGTGGGCTGTCTGTTCAGTACACATAGGACGTTCGTGGGTGTCCGTGTATGTCCGTGTGTGTCTGTGTGTGTCCGTCAGCACACACAGGACGTCCGTGGCTGTCCATCAGTACACATATCAGCACGCTGGTCCTTGGACTCAGCACGCTGGCCCTTCCTGTAGACTATTCGGGTGATTTTGGCCCACGTGGGCTGTCTGTTTATTACACAGGACGTCCGTGGGTGTCCGTCAGCACACACAGGACGTCTGTGGGTGTCGTCAGCACACACAGGACATCTGTGGCTGTCTGTGGCTGTCCGTCAGCACACACAGGACGTCTGTGGCCGTCCGTGTGTGTCCGTGTGTGTCTCTCACCACACACAGGACATCTGTGGGTGTCCGTCAGCACACAGGACGTCCATGGCTGTCCGTGTGTGTCCATCAGCTCACATAGGACGTCCGTGGCTGTCCATCAGTACACATATCAGCAAGTTGGTCCTTGGACTCAGCACGCTGGCCTTCCCGTGGACTATTTGGGTGATTTTGGCTCACGTGGGCTGTCTGTTCAGTACACACATGCGTCTGTGGGTGTGGTGTCCGTGTGTGTCCGTCAGCACACAGGACGTCCGTGGCTGTCCATCAGGACACATATCAGCACGCTGGTCCTTGGACTCAGCACGCTGGCCCTTCCTGTAGACTGTTCGGGTGATTTTGGCCACGTGGGCTGTCTGTTTCATTACACACAGGACGTCCGTGGGTGTCCATCAGCACATCAAGACGTTCGTGTGTGTCCGTCAGGACACACAGGACATCTGTGGCTGTCCATCAGTACACATATCAGCACTTTGTCCTTGGATTCAGCACGCTGACCCTTCCCATGGACTGTTCGAGTGATTTTGGCCCACGTGGGCTGTTGTGTTCAGTCCACACAGGACGTCCATGGCTGTCCGTGTGTGTCCGTGTGTGTCTGACTGTGTCCGTCAGCACACACAGGACGTCCGTGGCTGTCCATCAGTACACATATCAGCACGTTGGTCCTTGGACTCAGCTCGCTGGCCTTTCCCGTGGACTGTTTGGTTGATTTTGGCCCCGTGGGCTGTCAGTTCAGTACACACAGGACGTCTGTGGCTGTCCGCCAGCACACACAGGACATCTGTGGCTGTCCGTGGTGTCCGTCCGCACACACAGGACGTCCGTGGTGTCCATCAGTACACCATCAGACGCTGGTCCTTGGACTCAGCACGCTGGCCCTTCCGTGGACTGTTCGGGTGATTTTGGCCCTCGTGGGCTGTCTGTTCAGTACACACTGGACGTCCGTGGGTCTCCATCAGCACACACAGGACATCCGTGGGTGTCCGTCAGCACACACAGGACGTCTGTGGATGTCCGTCAGCACACATAGGACGTCGTCTGTGGATGTCCGTCAGCACACACAGGACGTTCGTGGCTGTCCATCTGTACACATATCAGCACATTGTGTTTTTGGACTCAGCACGCTTACCCTTCCTGTGGACTGTTCGGGTGATTTTGGCCCACGTGGGCTGCTTGTTCAGTACACACATGACGTTGTGTGTGTCCGTCAGCACACACAGGACGTCCGTGGGTGCTCGTCAGCACACACAGGACGTCCGTGTGTGTCCATCAGCAGACACAGGACGTCCGTTGCTGTCCGTGTTTGTCGTCAGCACACACAGACGTCAGTGGCTGTCCATCAGTACACATATCAGCACGTTGGTCCTTGACTCAGCACGCTGACCCTTCCCGGGACAGTTCGGATGATTTTGGCCCACGTGGGCTGTGTGTTCAGTAGCACAGGACGTCCTTGGGTGTCCACCAGCATACACAAGACGTCTGTGCTGTCCTTGGCTGTCCGTCAGCACAACACGACATTCGTGGCGTCCGTGTGTGTTCGGTGTGTCTATCAGCACACACAAGACGTCTGTGGGTGTCCGTCAGCACACACAGGACGTCCATGGCTGTCTGTGTTTGTCCGTGTGTGTCCGTCAGCTCACATAGGACGTCCGTGGCTGTCCATCAATAACATATCAGCAAGGTTGGTCCTTGGACTCAGCACGCTGGCCCTTCCCGTGGACTGTTTGGGTGATTTTGGCTCACGTGGGCTGTCTGTTCAGTACACACAGGACGTTCGTGGGTGTCCGCTATGTCCGTGGTGTCCGTCAGCACACACAGGACGTCCGTGGCTGTCCATCAGTACACAATCAGCACGCTTGGTCCTTGGACCCAGCACGCTGGCCTTCCATGTAGACTATTCGGTGATTTTGGCCCACGTGGGCTGTCTGTTTATTACACAGGACGTCCGTGGGTGTCCATCAGCACACACAGGACATCGTGGCTGTCTGTGGCTGTCCGTCAGCACACACAGGACGTCTGTGGCTGTCTGTGGCCGTCCGTGGTCAGTGTGTGTCTGTCAGACACACCAGGATGTCCTGTGGGTGTCCGTCAGCACACAGGACGTCATGGCTGTCCGTGTGCGTCGTGTGTTGTCCATCAGCTCACATAGGACGTCCGTGGCTGTCCATCAGTACAAATATCAGCAAGTGGTCCTTGGACTCAGCACGCTGGCCCTTCCCGTGGACTATTTGGGTGATTTTGGCTCACGTGGGCTGTCTGTTCAGTAACACACATGACGTCTGTGGGTGTCCGTGTGTGTCCGTCAGCACACACAGGACGTCCGTGGCTGTCCTCAGTACACATATAGCACGCTGGTCCTTGGACTCAGCACGCTGGCCCTTCCTACAGACTGTTCGGGTGATTTGGCCACGTGGGCTGTCTGTTCATTACACACAGGACGTCTGTGGGTGTCCGTCAGCACACTCAAGACGTCCGTGTGTGTCCGTCAGCAGAA
>NW_022610261.1:182500-225605 GCF_000309985.2 Brassica rapa | reverse complement strand
TTCCTCCTTCTGTCTGCATAGGACTTGTGGCGATCTTGTGCTTCTTCTTCATCTTTCCCTTATGAACTAATCTTCTCTGTGGTCTCTTCCACTATCTCAGGTCCTATCATGCTGCGCTCCCCCACTTGGGTCCAGCATAAAACGGTGTCCCTCAAAGGTCGTCCATACAAGCTTCATAAGGCGACATCCCCAATGCTCATGTGGAAGCTGTTGTTGTAAGCAAACTCCACCAACGGCAAACGTTTTTCCCAGGAGTTACCCCAGTCAAAACACATGCTCTCAACATATCCTCCAACGTCTGGATGGTTCTTTCTGACTGACCATCTGTCTGCGGATGATAAGCTGCTGTCACTCATGTTCACCTGGTTCCTAAGGCCTTTTGGGAAGCCTTCCAGAAGTAAGAAGTGAACCGTGGGTCTCTGTCGGAAACAATATTGGCCGGCATTCCATGCAGGAATACTATTTCATCCATGTAGATCTGCACCAAAGGCTCCACACCATCAGTCTTCTTGATTGGTATGAAATGAGCTGATTTGGTCAAACGATCCACCACTACCCAAACTGAATCCTTCCGGTTCCTGGTCGTGGGAAATCCAGACACGAAGTCCATGGTTATGTGATCCCACTTCCATTCTGGAATAGGTAAGTTCTGAAGTATCCCACTAGGTACTTGATGCTCAGCCTTGACGAGTTGGCAAGTAAGACACTTGACCACCCACTCGGCCACATCAGTCTTCATGCGAACCCAATGGTAATACCTCTTGATGTCTTTATACATCTTCTTCAGTCCGGGATGCACAGAGAACTTAGACTTATGAGACTGACTCATAATCTTTTCCTTAAGTCCCCGCACGTTAGGGACGCTAATCCTTCCATGGACCAATATTGTTCCATCTTGATTCGTCTGATACTCCGTCTTCTCGTTCCGAGCAACCCCTTGAAGGTCCTCGTCCAAGACCTGAACTTGTCTAATCCTGGTCAGAAGATCGGCCTGGTTCACTGCTTCCAAACCCAAAGGTTCGTCCTCGCTGACCAAAGTATTTAGGTGCAACGACCTGACCATCCCTTCCAACATGTCCGCCTCTTTCTCAGCCGATACTTCAGCTCTTCTTCGGCTCAATGCATCGGCCACCAGGTTTGCTTTACCTGGATGGTATTCTATGTCAAGATCATAGTCGGGCACAAACTCCATCCATCTTCTTTGTCTCAAATTCAACTCAGGTTGAGTGAATATATACTTGAGGCTTTTGTGGTTGGTTAAAATCTGAACCTTGGCACCATACAAGTATGACTGCCATATCTTGAGGGCAAACACCACTGCGGCCATCTCCAGGTCGTGGGTTGGGTAGTTACCCTCGTGCTTCCTCAATTTCCTAGAGGCATAGGCAATGACCTTTCCGTGTTGGGTCAATACATATCCTAATCCGGTGATGGATGCGTCTGTGTATACCACATAAGGTTGGTCAACCTCTGGTAGCACTAGAAAGGGTGCATTCGTCAACATATTCTTCAAGGCAGAGAAACAATTCTCACATCCTTCAGACCATACAAATCTCACATCTTTTCCAGTTAGTTGTGTCATCGGTTGGGCCAAGCTGGCAAACCCTTTGACATACTTCCTGTAGTAACCGGCCAGCCCTAGGAAACTCCTGACTTCCGTGACACTCTTAGGTCGTGGCTATTCCTGTATGGCCTTGATCTTCTCTGGATAAACCAAGACTCCTTGATCGGACACGATGTGTCCAAGGAACCCAACACTCCTTTGCCAAAAACTGCACTTGCTCAACTTGGCAAAGAGCTGTTGTTCCCTAAACCCTCCTAGCACAGCCCTTAAATGCCTTTCATGGTCTTCCTTGCTCTTGGAATTTACTAGTATGTCATCTATGAAGATGATTACAAATTCATCCAAGAAATCTCGGAAGATACCATTCATCATCTTCATAAAGGCTGCTGGTGCATTGGTTAGTCCGAATGGCATGACCACAAATTCGTAGTGACCGTACCTTGTTCGGAATGCTGTCTTTCTAACATCATTTGGTTCATTAGGGATCTGATGATACCCTGAAGCCCAATCAATCTTAGAGAACCACTTTGCACCCTTGAGCTGATCCAATAACTCATCTATCTGAGGCAATGGGTATTTGTTCTTCACGGTAACCCGGTTCAACCCTTGCTAGTCAATGCACAACCTGAAGCTACCATCTTTCGTTTTGACAAAAAGAACCGGTGCTCCCAAGATGACACACTAGGTCTTATAAAACCCTTATCCAGCAACTCCTCCAGTTGCTTTTTAAGCTCGGCCATCTCGGCAGGAGCCATTCTGTAGGGACTTTTGGATAACGGGGCCGTCCCTGGTTCCAGTTCTATTATGAATGGGTCAAACCTATCAGGGGGAATGCCTTATAGTGACCTAAACACATCGTGGAACTCTCGGACCAGCGGTATTCCCTCCGGGTCACCACCCCCTACGACCTCCTTATTGGCGATTGTGGCTAGATAACCTTCACAACCCTTCCTCAGCATCTTTTCAACATGGATTGCTGACACCACCAAGCATCCAGAGATCGGATATATACCTTGGAACCTGACGGGAGATCCACACCCACCCTCAAACTGCACTCGCCCCCGGTGACAGTCAAGAGTGGCCCGGTTCTTTCCAAGCTAGTCCATACCTAATATCACCTCGTGATTCTTTAGGTGGACTACCACAAGATCCACAGGCATGACCCTGTCTTGAATCACCACTGGGATGTCCTGAATCACTCCTAGTGACCTCATAACTTGCCCATCGGCCGCGTTCACTACCTCAGGACAATCCCCCGTTCCCAACTGGAACAACCACTTTCCGAGCATCCATGGGCTCACAAAGTTATGTGTAGCACCAATATCAAAAAGTATGTGTGTTTACACACCACCAATATTTAGGGTCCCTACATATGACCCAATCTAAGTATCTAACCATTCTAAGTTCTGTACCATGCAATTATATTGAATTGAAATGATCAAGATCAGACAATTACCAGTGATCGCTTGGAATGGCCCGCTCCTGTCCTCATCCTTGGACAACTCATAGATGTGCGGTGCTGAAGTCTGTCCGCGGTTCTGATCCGGCCTGCTAACCTCTCCTCGGCTCTTGCTTGGCCCGGATGACAGCTTAGGACAATCCTTTAGGAGATGTCCCTTCTTTCCACAGTAGTGGCATGTCCATGTATCACCACTAGCCCCTTGCTCCTGTCTAGGACAGTCACGAGCTGAGTGATCCATCTTGCCACATCGGAGACAGGCTCCCATTGCTCTCCAGCATTCACCACCATGATGTCTGCCGCACTTGGGACACTCAGGCCTACCACTTGAAGGTTTACCTTCCTCAGCCTGGTCCCTCTCCCTCTTGCGGTCATTGCTACCACCATTAGGAGCCGTGTGACTTCGGGTTTTCAGCTTATCCTCCTAGGCCAAGTTAGTCTCCAACATAGCCATCCTTTCAACCAGTTCAGACACAGTGTGAAAGGTGCGAACTGAGCAGTAGGTTCGGAGCTCAACCCTTACGCCTCTAATGAACCGACGAACCTGTACTGACTCGTCCTCTAACTCCTTACCCACATAACGCCAGAGACGGTTAAATTCCTCTTCATACTCCCTTACTGTCCTGCGTCCCTGAACCAGGTACAAGAACTTAGCCTCTAGACGAGCCCACGCCTCAGCTGGGAAGTACTTGTGGTTGAACTCCACCTCAAAGTCGGAGAAGCGTTCAATGCTGCCACTGGTACGCTTTTCTAGAGCCAACCACCAGTTGTGAGCATCACCTTCCAAGAAGTGAACTGCAATGTCCTTCTTGTAGTCATCTGGGCATCGAGTTGAGCTGAAATTACGGACTAGCATGCTCTTCCACTCGCCAGCCTCTAATGGGTCAACACTTCCAGCAAAGTGTTTAGTGCCCATCTTGGATATGTGCTCAAGCAGCTTCAGATAATCCATCCTCTTAGCTGTCCTAGCTTGGGGATCGATTTCAATCAATTCAGCCACTTCCTCCAACTGCTGCTGAGCTCCTCGACCAGCTGCCTGAGCTGCCGCAATCGGACCCGTCCGGTCATTCCCCAAAGGGATGGCTGTCCTTACAGGCGTGAATGCCTGGGTCAAGGCCAAGATCTGAGTCCCCATAGCCTTCATGGCTTCTAGCACCTCCTTCATAGACGGTTCAGCAGTCTGATTCACTTGACAAGCTGTTCCGCCTACCTGATCGTCCTGGCGACCAGTCTGCGAGGACTCTCCTTGCTCCTCAAACCCCCTTTCTTGTTGTCGTCCAGCTCCATCAACTGGTTCCAGCTCCGGTTCCAGCTGACGTCCTGATCCGTCCACACGAACCTCAGTCGGATTCACCTGAACAACAGGCGGCCCGATCTCCACATTTGTCCCATCCGTATGGATTGGCAACAACACGGTCGGGTTAGCCCCATCATCAACTCATATAAGGAAACACTCAATCCCTTAGGCTAACTTAGCAATCAACCAGACCTTACCATGAGACCCAGCCGGATGTGTGGCGGTTTCCCATAACCCAATAACAATCCTAGAGCAAACTCCGCTCTGATACCAACTTGTAAGACCCGATCCTGGCTCCTAAGCCCAACTTGGACCCGCGACCTTACTTAACTCCTAGTGTAAGTTTTGTCAAGTTTTAAAGTTCAATAATTCTTAAGTCTTGTTCAGTCAGATGAGGTTCAAGCAACTTATTCCTAAGACTAAACAGATAAGAAGAAATTGTATCTTTATAAATAACAAACATGTGATTCAATACATAGGTTCAGTTGCACAATAGGATAATCATAAGTTCATACTAATAGTACCATCCCAAATCCCACACATCCTTCCACGGCTAAGGTCTTCATGGCGCCTTGGCCTTGCCACGGTCCTGGTCTGATCCTGAAACCATCACACAACCCAAAACATATGTGTAAGTACAATCCGATATCCTAAACAATCATATCTAGCATTGCATGGTTCGGTTCACTTATTCTATGTTCCCTAACTAACCATTCAACCCACAAGGCACACGGACATACCCAGAACATCACCTAGGTTTCCCAGAACACCCAGTTAACACACGGCCAGACCAATCAAGAGAGACCTCACCCATTGTCTCAATCAATCTGAACCGGCCATATCTTAATCCCAAATCTGACCTCCTCAAATAAATTCCCAAAAATTAATCTGACTTCATGATAATTCAAGATAAATCCTAACTAAGAGAATGGTCGAGTCAGAACCACCAGAATCGGTCCCGGCCTCCTAGATTTCGGCCATAACCAGCCAAACCGGCCAAACTGACCACCTCTAAATTCATCTGATAAAATTAGTTCGAACCCATGATAATTCATGATAAATCCCCACTAAGAAGAATCCACAATCAGATCTTATAGAACCGGCCTCGATCATATAGATCTCGACCCTGATCAGCCAAACCGGCCAACATCCAAGGACTAGGTTCCTGGACAGGTCAAGGACTAGGTTCCTGGACCGGTCAAGGCCTTGATCTCATCCCTCTGACTTCGAATCATCAGCCCCATACAGAATAGAGATGAAACAGAGATGGAATGAAGGATAATGAAAAGAGATAGGTCTGGCTTCACCATTCCGGCCACAACCCACACGGAATTCCACCGCGGCCATGGCAGGAAGGTTTAGTCCATCCTACTCACCTTGGGCGTGCGTTCAGGAGTGCTCAAGCCCCTCTCCATGCCTCGGTTACTCATCATCAGCCAATCTCAACTTCCTCAGACCAACCCTCGGATTGAATCAGTCACCAACTTGGCCGATCACTTCTTCTTCTTTCTCTCTTTCTTTCTCTCACGATTTGGGCAGAGATTTTCCTTAGGAAAATTGTGGCAAATCTCGGTCCCTAGGGTCTGTATATATAGGAAGAGACAGGCCAATAACTGCCTGGCCGAACAGGCACCACCTGATGGCCGAATGGGTACCATTTGTGCCATTCCCACCTTTTCGGCATAACTGCCCCTTTTCCCTGTTGGGCTGTTCGAACCTGAGCCCACCATACTTGCCCATCCTTCCTGGATCCTTTGTCCAATCCTCAAACCCATCGGACTCTCCTTGGCCCCTCAAGCCTCCCTCACGGCCTGGTATGACCCGTGACCCGGCCACATGGCCAAGACTCTAACACTTCACTGAGCTGAGGTGAGCTGATTGCTAGCTGCTCCAGCTGGGTGAGCTAGTAGTCTAGCTATTGGAGCTGACCTAAGCTAGTGTGAGCTGAAATGAGCTGTCCAGGACTTGATCCAGCTGGTAGAGCTACTTCCCAGCTTGGCCGAGCTGCCTTAGAACTCGTCCAGCTCCGTTCCCCTTGTCTTATCAGGTTCTGGTTAAGTCTCAGCCTACTGATGCACTTAACCATCCTTGTACAGCCATGATACGCTTGTCTTTGGGTCGTGTGACCTGACTGGTGCATCTCCTTGCACCATGGCTGTGCCCGAAGGCACTATCTAGAATCAGGGACATGACAAGTCTCCCTTGAGATGGATTCGTCCTCGAATCCGACCCTAGACCTTCCATGGAGAACTGTTGATACCATTCCGGAAATTCAGCCTTCATTCTTGCCTCGGTATCCCAAGTGACTTGCTCTTGTCCACTGCAATCCCAAATCACCTTGACCATCTCTATGGTCTTACGTCTCAGTGCTTTCTCCATTCTGTCTACAACCCGAACCGGCCTTGTTTCTAAGGTGTGGTTTGTGCCTAGATCGGATGGAATCTCTGGAATGATAATGTCCTAATCTGAAAGACATTTCCTTAACTGAGACACATGGAACACATTGTGAAATGCTTCCATTTCTGTTGGTAGGTTCAGCTTGTAAGCCACCGCTCCAACTCGTTCTATAATACGGAAAGGACCCAAGTACCTCGGATCTAGCTTCCTTCGGCCAGACACCCTTTTCCGATCTCTGAAAGTGATCATTTTGAGATAAACCATGTCATTCACCTCAAACTCCACATGTTTCCTCCTTCTGTCTGCATAGGACTTGTGGCGATCTTGTGCTTCTTTCATCTTGTCCCTTATGAACTTAATCTTTCTGTGGTCTCTTCCACTATCTCAGGTCCTATCATGCTGCGCTCCACCACTTGGGTCCAGCATAACGGTGTCCTGCAAGGTCGTCCATACAAGGCTTCATAAGGCGACATCCCAATGCTCGTGTGGAAGCTGTTGTTGTAAGAAAACTCCACCAACGGCAAATGTTTTTCCCAGGAGTTACCCCAGTCCAAAACACATGCTCCCAACATATCCTCCAACGTCTGGATGGTTCTTTCTGACTGACCATCTGTGACACCCCCGATCGTAGATAACCGGAAATGACACGGTCAATGTTCCCTGATGGTCGACCCGAGGTTCTCGAAATAAATCCGATCACCTTAGACCAACAACCAAAGAACAGAGACACTCCTATCGGATATTACTCTAGGCTTTTCAACCCGATAAAGCAATATTCAATAGTTAGTTCGTCCCGGACAAGGACTAATATCATATGAGAACTCGTGATTTATAAACATCTTTTATACATTATTTATTTACTTTAAACATCTTACAAAGTGTTATAGTTTACCCTACGGCCTATCGCCCAACAATGTTTTAAGTAAATATACATCAAAAGGTACGTTGCAAGGACAACAAAATACTACCGCTGGTTGGCCGCTCCTTCCGTCCAAAAGAGTAAAGTGTCTCCCGCCTAAGGGTTACCTGCACACACGAATGAGTCATGAGCAACTAGTTTACTCAGTGAATCTAGAATCAAAACACAATCAATAATAAACCAAACAATTATCAAATGGATATACATGATCATGCAAGTACTAGTACTATACTTTAATATCGATCATCATTGTGAATTCTTATTTTAAACATCACTTCCACAACACCCGCCCGTTACCATACTCATATAATACAATATATATACTAGACCCGAGAAACCACTAAGGCTAACCGAGACTAGTGAGTTAGCATCACCATCATCGTCGAATGTCCGGTATGAACAATCCGACACTGCATCGTCATGCAGTACACGGTCTCCAGGGAGCTACCCCATCATCGTGTCTTCATGACCTTGTTCCGTTCGCAGGACCAAGTCACGGTAATGCGGGGGCTTTAGGGATAGTGAATATAACAAGATTTCACATGCTTTTACTTCCATAATTATTCCAAAATTAATCCATAATTAATCATTAATTAATCATAATTAACTCTTAATTAATCCTAGATTAATCCTTAACTAATTTCATATTAATCTTTAATTAATCCAAGATTAGTACTTAATTAATCATGATTACTCTTTAATTAATTTCAGATTAATCCTTAATTAAACCAAGATTAATCCTTAATTAAACCAAGATTAATCCTTAATTAAACCATGATTAATCCTTAATCAAAACCATGATTATTTCATAATTAAGATTAGTACTTGGGAACAAGTACTATGATTATGATTAACCTCACTTTAACCTTTTGATTAATCTTTAAGTGTAAGTGTTTACACTAAGTAAACCCATACACTTCTTAAAGGATTCAAAGACTTTACTATCTAATTGAGATACTACAATTTAAACTCAATCATGTACACATTCATGATCTATCTCATCTTCTCTCTAGACTCACCTAAAGATTAGTCTTGAAACTGGCTTGGACAAGACTTGAGTTCCACTTGAACAAGGCTGAATGGACAGGACTGGATACTTCAAGCTTTACTCTACCTCTGACCTGAAACAGAGTGGTATGATCACAAGATCAGTTCGGTTCATGCCTTAACACCTTAGATCAGATCAGTTCAAGCTTGGTTCTGCTCAGACTATACAAGTTCAGCTCGGTTCTAGTCAGTCTACCAAAGTTCAGGACAAGATCAGACTGAGCTCAAATCGGTTTACTCAAAGCCAGATCAAAATATCATAGCTGGTGGTTCTAAGAGGTTGATTCAAACCGAAATTAACAAGAACTGAACTGTATCAGAACTTATACAACTGATCCGACCAAGACCTAAACTAAACATCAACTGTTCTGATCAGATACTGACTGAGGCAAGGAGACCAAAGCTTACCAAGATGAACCAAAGGACTAGATGGCCTCAGCTGATCCTCTTCTCCAAGGTAAGCTTGTGGCTGGACTGATCAAAGAGAAAGATCAAGGTCTGATCATGATCTGAACTCAACTAGGTCTAGGGTTTTATTTAAAAATCTCACCTTCTGATCTTTCCCAAGGTAAGAAACTGAGCTAAGGTTGAAGATTAGGTCACCACCAATTTTTTCTTGATTTATTTTCTTGATTTTTCTCTCTGATTTTTCTGTTCTTCTTTCTCTCTTTCTCACTGAAATTCTCTAGGTTTTTCTGCAGGGTTCTGAACGTGGGAAGCAGCTGGAGAGGGGTTAAATGTGAGGTGAGCTTGCTTCAGGTGAGGGTTTCACTCAGGACAAAGCTAAGCTGAGTGGGGACAGCTGGCCAGCTGCTTCAGCACTCTCAGCACAAGCTGCTGTCCTTTCCTTAACCTGAAGAAACTCCACCCCTTTCATGTGCTTCTCACATGACAATCTAAGAAACAAGGCAAACAGGCAGCTTGTGATTGTCATGTGACAGTTACTGAAGAAGCTAGGCAAGCAGGCAGGTGCAAGTCATGTGATTAAAGACTGAGCAAGCAGGCTGGTGGAAGACATGAGTCTGGTCCAAAATTAATTGTAGCAGTTGGTTGATAATTTTCAATAATTTTTCAACCAAATATTCCTTGTCTTTGGCTCTCGTCTTGCTCTCGGAAAATCTCTTCCAGTTTAATAAAAATTCGACCAAAATATTTAAGACTCGACCAAACCATCAAGTGAAGGTCTTTCAACCACAAGACAGTCCCTTCGAGAAATTAATCTACCGGGTCGATCTTTATTTTTATTAATCCTTGTTGAACCAATTAAAAACTGGTCGAGCGGGATTTTTCTCGACCAAAAATTTATTGGCTCATGAGGGTTATTACACTCTTCCCCCCTTAAAAGAATTCGTCCCCGAATTCTCAAAAAAAAACAAGTGTACACCCTTTACTGGACGACTGGGGTATCTGAAAAGAGTTCTGGATAATCAAGTCGGAACTTATCTTCATCCTCCCATGTTATAACAACTCTCTGTCGCTTTCCCCAAAATACTTGAACTTGCGAAATTTCCCTGTTCTTCAATTTCTTGATACGACGCTCGCCTATTCGCAAAGGACCTTCAGGTTAAGTGAGGTTAGGTTGCAAGTTCTCTGGTCGCTGCGGCTCGACCATATTCGGATCTGGTATATGCTTACGCAGCATCGACCCATGAAATACCGGATGCATAGGCATATCGTGTGGAAGTTCTAGTCTATAGGCTACTTCTCCAACTCTAGCGACAATTTGGTACGGCCCAATGAAACGAGTAGCTAGCTTCCCAATTTTTCCAAATCGATCCTTTCCTTTTTGTGCAGCTACTTTCAAGAAGACTAAATCATTTACTGCAAAAATGACTTCTCTTCTACCGCGGTCTGCATACTTCTTTTGTCGGTCTTGAGCCTTCTTCATATTGGCTTGAATTATCCTTACTTTTTCTGCAGCCTCATCTACTATTTTTCGACCAAGAATTCTTCTCTCACCAACTTCTGCCCAACATACGGGCGTTCTACAAGGTCGACCATACAATGCTTCGTATGGTGACATACCAATACTAGAGTGGTAGCTATTGTTGTAGGAGAATTCTATCAGCGGCAAAAACTTTTCCCACGGACCATTCCAGTCTAAGATACACAACCTTAACAGATCTTCCAGAGTTCTAATGGTTCTTTCGGTTTGGCCATCGGTTTCTGGATGAAACGCTGTACTCATATGCAAATCAGTTCCCAAGGCTTGTTGAAAGGCTCGCCAAAATTCAGCTGTAAAGCGCGAGTCTCGGTCTGAAACTATATTTGCTGGTACCCCATGAAGCTTTACTATTTCCTCCAAATACAGCTCTGCTAAAGTCTCAACTTTTTCTGTAAGTTTCATCGGTAGGAAATGAGCAGATTTGGTGAGACGATCGACAATCACCCAAACTGCATCATTCCCACGGCCAGGTGCTCGAGGTAAACCAGAAATAAAGTCCATCGCTACTGCATCCCATTTCCATTCAGGGATAGGTAGGCTTTGAAGTAAGCCACCTGGGACTTGGTGTTCAGCTTTTATCCTCTGGCAACTTTGACACTGAGAAACCCATATGGCAACATCTCTCTTCATCCCTGGCCAGTGGTAATATCTTCTGATATCTCGATACATCTTTGTGCTCCCGGGATGAATGCTTAAGAGAGAATGGTGTGCAGTCCTTAGAATCTCCTCTTGAAGTCCTTCTCCTTTCGGAACAGTTACTCGACCATTGAGTAACAAAGTTCCATCACTTGCAACTTGATATCCTCCGATGTTTCCTTCGTTCAACTGCTCTCGTATCTTCTTCAGGTTCACATCTCTCATTTGATATTCTCGGATACGAGAAAGTAAGCCAGCTTGGCTTACTGCTTGTAGTCCTAGAGGTTCTCTTTCCTCTCCTTCTAAGGCAGCCAAACTAATCATCTTGAATTCCGCTTCCAAGTTCTGGAGTTCTTTTTCAACATCTACATCAACTTTCCTTCTGCTCAACGCATCAGCAACAACGTTGGCTTTTCCTGGATGGTATAGGATCTGCATGTCGTAATCAGCTATGAACTCCATCCATCGTCTTTGCCTTAGGTTCAAATCAGGTTGAGTGAAAAGATACTTAAGGCTTTTATGGTCAGTGAACACTTGGATCTTCTCACCATACAAGTACGATCGCCAAATCCGAAGGGCAAATACTACTGCAGCCATCTCTAGGTCATGTGTCGGATAATTCACTTCATGCTTTCTTAGTTGCCTAGATGCATAGGCGATTACCTTATCTTCTTGCATCAGCACACAAACTAAACCAACATGAGATGCATCCGTATACACGGTGTATGGTTGGTTAGGCTTAGGCAATGCTAAGATAGGTGCAGTCGTCAAAGCTTCTTTTAACTTTTCGAATGCTTTCTCGGTTTCTATACTCCATTCATAAGCAATCCCTTTACCGGTAAGACGAGTCAAAGGCTTTGATACGCTTGCAAATGCTTGGACAAACTTTCTGTAATAGCCGGCCAATCTGAGAAAACTTCGAATCTCGGTAACATAAGTCGGATGCGGCCATTCCTTAATAGCAGCTATCTTTTCTGGATCGACGGCAACTCCTTCTTCTGACACTCGATGTCCTAAGAAGCCAACTTCTCTTTTCCAGAAACGACATTTACTAAGCTTAGCAAAAAGCTTTTGATCTCGGAGACGCTCCAAAACTAGTCGTAGATGCCTTTCGTGTTCTTCTGCACTTCGGGAATATATGAGGATGTCGTCAATGAATATGATAACAAACTCATCCAGGTAATCCCGAAATACTTCATTCATCAGTCGCATAAATGCAGCCGGGGCATTGGTAAGACCAAAAGGCATTACTACGAACTCAAAGTGTCCATAGCGGGTTCTAAAGGCGGTCTTCATGATATCGGTTTCGGAAATCGGAATCTGATGATAACCTGAAGCTAAATCAATCTTCGAAAACCAGCTTGCGCCTTGTAACTGGTCTAACAGCTCATCAATTCTTCGGAGTGGGTACTTGTATTTTATGGTTACGTTATTGATTCCACGATAATCAATACATAACCGCATGCTTCCGTCTTTCTTCTTTACAAATAGCACGGGTGCTCCCCATGGTGATGAACTAGGACGTATGAAACCCTTGTCTAGCAAATCAGCTAACTGCTGCTTCAACTCGGCAAGTTCTGCTGGTGCCATTCGGTATGGTGCCTTTGCTATTGCAGCTGATCTGGGTTCTAAGGTTATACTAAAGGGGTTACTCCTAGACGGCGACAATCCCTCTAATGCCTTAAACACGTCCTCGTATTCTCTGACTACTGGTATTTCTTCCATGTTCTGCTCTTTCTCGTCTTCTACTGGTCCAGCAACTAAGGTCACTAAGTATACTTCTTCACCCTTCTCCAAAACGTTTTCAATTCTCATGCTGACACTAATGACGCTCCATCACTTGGTACTATGCCATGGTAAGCTAAAGGGGGTTGGGTATCTCTCTCGAAAACAATCTTCCCTCGACCACAATCAAGGTGAGCTCGGTAACTTGACAGCCAATCCATCCCTAAGATTACCTCGTACCTCTCTAAGGGGAGAACTAACAAATCAGCCGGAAAAACCATATCTTGGATAATGATTGGAACTCTTAGATTACAGCCTTCAGTTTCAAGAACTTGATCTCCGGGAGTTAGAACGGAAATGGATAAATTCACCTTAGTGAATTCTCCATCGAATTGGGATGCTACTTCAGGAGCTACAAAACTATGTGTTGCTCCTGAATCGAAAAGGATGTGGGCGGATATTCCACCCACAAGCAAAGTCCCTGACAATAATTGACTTTACCGTCAATTACTTACTCAACCACTTTTATAATACTTTTATATCACTAATTCACAATTCAATTATTTTTTTATTTTTAATAATTTATGCAACACTCAATCGGATAAGAAAACAAACCTGAAATCGGACCCTGAGGTGGTCCGGATGGTCCTGGTAACTCTAAAGCGTAATCCCTACCAGCAGTGGCTTGACGCTTAGCAGGAGGTAAGGGTAAAGGTGGGTTAACTGGTCTGGCGGGGCGAGCACTCGAAACAACAGGCTGAGCAAGATGAGTGCATGGACATGATGTCGCATAATGTCCTCGCTCTCCACACGTGAAACAAGTGATGTGAGATGGTACAGCCGGTTGGAACTGTCCCACGGTCGGACAATCCCTCCTAACATGGCCCAGCTGGCCACAAGTGAAACAAGTCGGGGTTCTAGGTCTAGAACCTCCAGAACGACCTCCCCGAAAAGCTCTACCTCCTCGTCCTCGCTGCATAGCAGAATGCGGCTGAGGCTGGAACGGAACAGATGGACGTCTAGGTTGTGTGGCATTGCTAGAAGAAGCTCTCTCAGCAGCAATGGCCTCCTCAACATTCACAGCACGCTCAACAAGATCAGCAAGCCGATGAAACTCTACTGCCTCAAGTCTGCTCCTGATATATGGGTTAAGTCCTCGAAGGAACTTACGGATAATCATCATCTCGTCCTCTCGACCATAGTGGACATACTTCCTGAGACGGGTAAACTCTGCCTCATAATTCCTAACAGATAATCCTCCCTGAAATAGCTCCATGAATTTAATCTCCAATCGATCACGGGCTTCCGGTGGGAAGTACTTTCGAACGAACGCTGTACGGAAGTCAGCCCAACTCAGATTGAAGTCTCCAAAGTTCCTCTCTACGCATAACCACCAACTGATGGCGTCCTTCTCTAATTAGTAAACAGCCACGTCCTTTTTAAATTCTTCCGGACAACGGGTTGCAGCAAAGTTCTGCTCGAGATTGTGAAGCCACGCATCAGCTTCAAAGGGATCAGTGCCTCCCTGGTAATGCTTTGTCCCCAAGTTCTTCATAATCATGACTATCTTCAGGAAGTCCGGGTGAGAAGTGGTAGGTACTGGAGCTGGCTGAGCACGCTGTGCTTCTCGCTGTGCATTCAGTGCTTGATATTGCAAATTCACCATCTCAGCCATCAGTTCCAGAAGTGCTATCATAGCTGGATCAGTTGGCGCTGGTTGAGGTTGTGCTGCCGGAATAGGTGCGGCAGGGGCTGGTGGAATATGAGCGGCAGGAGCTGGTGGAATATCAGCGGCAGGGGATGCAGGAGCTGCGGGATGATCTCCATGCACTGGACTATCGTGTACCACATCCACCTCGATGTCCATAAAGTATGGGTCTGGAGACAAAGGAATGTGCTCCGGTGTCTGATCATATGACCCTTCAGACGGGTCTGTCTCAAAGCTAGAGCCTGAACCTGAGCCCACCATACTGCCCCTTTTCCCTGTTGGGCTGTTCGAACCTGAGCCCACCATACTTGCCCATCCTTCCTGGATCCTTTGTCCAATCCTCAAATCCATCGGACTCTCCTTGGCCCCTCAAGCCTCCCTCACGGCCTGGTATGACCCGTGACCCGGCCACATGGCCAAGACTCTAACACTTCACTGAGCTGAGGTGAGCTGATTGCTAGCTGCTCCAGCTGGGTGAGCTAGTAGTCTAGCTATTGGAGCTGAAATGAGCTGTCCAGGACTTGATCCAGCTGGTAGAGCTACTTCCCAGCTTGGCCGAGCTGCCTTAGAACTCGTCCAGCTCCGTTGCCCTTGTCTTATCAGGTTCTGGTTAAGTCTCAGCCTACTGATGCACTTAACCATCCTTGTACAGCCATGATACGCTTGTCTTTGGGTCGTGTGACCTGACTGGTGCATCTCCTTGCACCATGGCTGTGCCCGAAGGCACTATCTAGAATCAGGGACATGACAAGTCTCCCTTGAGATGGATTCGTCCTCGAATCCGACCCTAGACCTTCCATGGAGAACTGTTGATACCATTCCGGAAATTCAGCCTTCATTCTTGCCTCGGTATCCCAAGTGACTTGCTCTTGTCCACTGCAATCCCAAATCACCTTGACCATCTCTATGGTCTTACGTCTCAGTGCTTTCTCCATTCTGTCTACAACCCGAACCGACCTTGTTTCTAAGGTGTGGTTTGTGCCTAGATCGGATGGTGTGGGAACCGAAATTCACACTGTCGATTTCCGTTTAAATAAGGAAACTAGGAAAACCCTAATTTCCCAGAGGACCCGGATATCTGCTAATTACCACACGTCAAGCAATCAGAACACGAGAATAACAACGACAAAGTATAATGAATCGAAAAAGAGAGCAAAGAAGATCTTATTCCGAATTTGCGTATGAGCGTTTACAACAAGGTATAAGCCTGGGCTCGAGAGCTGTCGGCGAGATTCCTAGTTCTAGTAACCCTAAGACGGCTAAACCTAATTGAGTCGCAGCTCGAAATAACAAAAACGGAAAATTGCCTAAATTGCTCTAAGTGCTAAGTTTGCTCTGAAAAAGTTCTCTCCCTTGCTCCTCGCCTAGGACTCCTTATATACTAGCTCCAAGGTCGGTTTACGCTTTTACTTTTCTGCCCTTAAGCCGTCATAGCATAAAAATGGAGATATTCCATTTTTCCCGATCTTCACAATTATCTTCAAAACTTCCGTATTTATCCGCGGAAACTTGACATTTATCCTTCCTCGTGGGCCAAGCGTGAACCATGCTGTGGTTCACGGGCTTTTGATTAGGAAAAATCGTAGGATGGGCCTCGAGTCGTGTTTTAGGTCCCTTTGGGCCGTCTTCCGACTCGACACGTTTACTACGAGTTTTCCGCGGTTTCTAATCGAAGTTTTGATCGATGGATTAGAATAGCGGGAAACATGGACTGAGCTTTCCACGGTCTACGGGAGATAGCATTCGAAGGTTTGACGAGAATGCAAGGACTGGTGTCGTATCGCTGTTCGGAAAGATTCAATCGCTACACCGCGACCGAACTTTGGCTCGAGCCCGGTCGCTACGTAGCGACCGAACGGGAGGAGCGCTCGGTCGCTACGTAGCGACCGAGCTTTGGCTTGAGCTCGGTCGCTACGTAGCGACCGAGCGGGAAGATCGCTCGGTCGCTACGTAGCGACCGAGCTTGGCTGAGCTCGGTCGCTACGTAGCGACCGAGCAGGACGATCGCTCGGTCGCTACGTAGCGACCGAGCTTTGGCTCGAGCTCGGTCGCTACGTAGCGACCGAGCGGGACGATCGCTCGGTCGCTACGTAGCGACCGAGCTTTGGCTCGAGCTCGGTCGCTACGTAGCGACCGAGCGGGACGATCGCTCTGTCGCTACGTAGCGACCGAGCTTTGGCTCGAGCTCGGTCGCTACGTAGCGACCGAGCTTTGGCTCGAGCTCGGTCGCTACGTAGCGACCGAGCGGGACGATCGCTCGGTCGCTACGTAGCGACCGAGATAGGCTGAGCTCGGTCGCTAAGTAGCGACCGAGCGGGACGATCGCTCGGTCGCTACGTAGCGACCGAGCTTTGGCTCAAGCTCGGTCGCTACGTAGCGACCGAGCGGGACGATCGCTCAGTCGCTACGTAGCGACCGAGCTTGGCTGAGCTCGGTCGCTACGTAGCGACCGAGCTTTGGCTCGAGCTCGGTCGCTACGTAGCGACCGAGCGGGACGATCGCTCGGTCGCTACGTAGCGACCGAGCTTGGCTGAGCTCGGTCGCTACGTAGCGACCGAGCGGAACGACCGAGCGGGACGATCGCTCGGTCGCTACGTAGCGACCGAGCTGGACGGACGTTTGGTCGCTGCGTAACGACCTGTTTCGAGCTTTCGTCGGACATCTCGATTCTTTCTTTCGCCAAGCGTTTTCGTAAGGAAGAATCTATTTCGAAAAGTACTCTTCGGAGAAACTCTTATTTTCTTCTTCGGACGTTTTGAATGCTAAATTTGTCGTAACCGTTTTTGACCCCAACAGTTAGCCCCCCAGCCCGTTAGAGTTGTGACTCTAGCGGGTGGATAGATGACTTTGACAAGGTTAAGTATATTGGACGAAATTTATATTTAAAACTCCGCGAAATAAAAGTTGTCGAGGCGACGTTCCGAACCCATACTTCTATAAGTAGTGAGCTCTTGTCATTCATTTTCTTCACACCTTTCCTTCTTCATTTCTTCAAAAACCTCTCTAGCTTCATAACTTTCCTTTCAACATGTCTTCCTCCCAAGGTGATAAGAAGGATTCTGACGTCGAGATGGGTGAGGCCACTTCCCCGGCTCCGATTCCAACTTCTCCGGCGGAAGTGCCGGCTTGTGTTGCCGGTCATCTTTCTTTCCGAGAGAAATTAGTTCGTCGCCAAACCGAGAAAGGATTGGCTCAGACTGGCTCCGAGTTTCCGTCTCCCTCCGAGCAGGTCGTTGCCCCGTGTCGTGGGATCGACGTCGCGGCTCCTCTCCCGCAAGTCCTACCTGCGGGATCTTCCACGACTCCGATCTTTGTCGAGGACAAGGGAAAGGCCGCTGACTCTATGCCTCCACCTCCGACCAGAAAAGAAATCGTTCTAGCATTGCGTGCTCCTAGCGCTGTCCAGGCTACTCAGCCTAAGAGTCGGAAGAGGAAACTGGCCAAGAGTGGTGACGGGGAGACTTCGCAGCGAGGTGGGTCGAGCCTAGCATCGGGACTTCGTGGAAAGGTTTGTTTCTTGTTTGAATTCTCGATCGTCTGTCGTGCATTCTCTTTACAGACTTAATCTTAGGAATTTTTTCTGTTCGCAGTTCATATCGTTGATCGATGGGATGATCAACGAATGTGGCTCCTAGACCAGTCGTCTTTCCGGGGAGTTGGTGGAGCTTCAGGGGAGATGGTCCGAAACCGAGGCTATGTTGACGGCTGTCGAGGGTTCTCACTCTGCGAAAGTGTCGAAGCTCGAGGTTGCGATAGGAGAGCTTGAGAGGGACCTCGGGAAGACGGTGAGTTCCTTGCTTAAGGAAAAGAAGGCCAGGAAGGCCAAATCCTCGGAGGTGCGTCGACTCCAGCGTCAGATCGAAAATGACGCTGGACTAGCGCGCCGTGGGATCCAAGAGGCTACGGATGCCCTTCGTGCGGAGTTTCAGGCTCGCTTGGCGAAGATTTCCGCTTCCCTGGATCTCCTCGAGTGTATCCGGAGCAGGGATTTCGCTTTGGCGGCGATTGAGGGCGGGATGGCCGTGGTTCGGTCGTTCCAAAGTGAGACTCCCCCGATCTTGGAGGCCGAAGAGGCCCGACTGTCCGGCTGCAAAGGAGATATGGCGGCCGAGGATGGAGATTTTGGTCTTATCCTGGCCGACCTAAAATCCGCTTGCTTCCTTCCGACGTGTTCAGAAGACCCAGAGGGGAAAGATCCGATGGTCGGAGAGAATGGAAGTGACGCGGCTCCAGGCTCGGACGAGGCGGCGGGTGAAGAGGGGGCGTAAGTTCTGAGGGTGATTTGGGTTAAATCTCTTGCGAGAGATTTGTTTTTTTTTTTTTATGTCTTTATGTTTCGGCCTTGAATGGCCTTGTTTGTATTTCGGGACTGGCCGTGTGTGGCTTTGAATCCCTGCCGCTCTGCAGCTTTATAATATGATAATCGGATAATGCTTTTTATGAATTTGTGAATAGTGGGGAGGAAGGTGATGAGTTGTCGTCTCATATCCTTCTTCGATTGTGAAATGTTTTATTCGAGACCTGTTTCGAGAGTTCTTCCGCGAGATGTGAACTCCGCGGGGGTGCTGAAGGTATCGAACGTAACATAGAGGCGTGGTTTAAGAATCTCTTATCTTTCGATATCATGCCTTTGAGATGTTAGAGACCAGTGCGCTGGGTTTAGGGCAAGACCTAGGTTTACTTTCGGTTTAAGGATTGTGCGGCGACTAACCGGCTATCGTTTTTCCTGTCGCGATTTCTTCCTGATTCGTATCGATGTAAAGTCCGCGAAAAGTTTTCGGCTTATACGACTTGTTTGATACGAATCGAGCATCTCTCCGGAGACCGGAAGTGCTGGACCAAAATTTCGGATTTCTTTTATAGCGCTATTATCCTTGTGTCGGATGTAAGAGAGTCATCTTCATGAGATGGCTATGTCTGTTTAGGACGTTTGTGAGTTCGATGTGATCAGCATCGGACTTGGTGGCGTGTGCCGTTGTTTTGATTAATTTGCGCAAAATAAATGTTAATGTGTGCATATATGTGTCTTTTTGTGGAGATTTCGTTTGCTCGGAAGAAACCATCTTTGAGGCATCTTTTGCGACGTCTCGCGATGCTAAAGGTTTGATTCTCCCAAGCGGCCGATTAATCTCCGAAGACCTCGTTGCGATTTCACGGGTGAGGATGTTTTGATAAGTCGAAAACACCAAGAGTGCGGTAAGAAGTTTTTCGATTTTTTGGGAGTATACGAGTATACGTACCCACTCCCCCCTTTTTTTAATGAGGGGGGACAGCTGAATTTGCCTTTCGGCAAACTGCCTACGTACTCCTTGCGGAGATCAAGCCGTCTCGTAGTTCAGTGATTGCGAGTTGGTTCGTTTAGTGATAGTATTTTTTGAGATGCATCGCATTCCAGGTTCTAGGGATTTTTACGCCCTGCATGTTGGCTATTTCGTAGGAACCTGGTCGGACGACTTTTTCGATTTTATAGGGACCTTCCCAGTTTGCTCCGAGTTTTCCCGCGTTTCGTTCAGCGGTGTTTTGGAAAACTTTGCGAAGGACCAGATCTCCCTGATTGAACCTACGATTCCGTACGTTGGAATTATAGTATCTTGCAGCGGCGTGCTGGTAGTTTTGAATTCGGATGAGCGCTCGATCCCGGCGTTCGTTAATGAGGTCGAGATCGTCCAAGAGCATAGCATTGTTGAGTTCCTCTCGTTCGGGTAAGAACCTTCTTCGAACACCGGGAAATTCTACTTCCGCGGGAATCATGCACTCCGTGCCGTATACCAAGGCGAAGGGAGTTTCTCCCGTTGCTCGCCTTGGGGTGGTACGGTGAGACCAGAGGACTCCCTCGAGTTCGTCGGCCCATCTACCTTTTTTGGCCTCCAAGCGTTTCTTCAGTCCGTCGAGAATGGTCTTGTTGATTGTTTCAGCCTGTCCGTTGCACTGCGGATATCTGGGAGTTGACTTGTTGAGTCGTATCTTCCACTTTTCGCAGAATGCCTCGAATCGGGTGGAAATGAATTGAGACCCGTTATCGGTTACGATTTCGTAAGGAACTCCATGCCTACAGATGATGTTTCTCCATACGAAATTCTCGACTTGGACGTCTTTTATACTCGCGTACGAGTCGGCCTCTGAGAAGAAATCGGTAAGCACTAGAAGGAAACGCTTTTGCTTTGAATTATGCAGAGGTCCGACAATATCCATGGCCCAGCGCATAAAGGGATAGGGCGATGTGATGGAGGAAAGAACTTCGGCCGGTTGTCGGATAGTTGGCGCATGCCTTTGGCATTTTCCACATTTTCGTGCGAATTTCTCGCAATCTCCGATCATTGTTGGCCAATAGTATCCGTGGCGTTTGATTTTCACGGCTAGTGATCTTCCACCGGAATGGTTGCCGCATGAGCCGGAATGTATTTCCTCCATCACTTTCCTCGCCTTTTCTCCTTCCAGGCACATCAAGAGTGGTCCGGAGAATCTCCACTTGTAGATTTCGCCGTCCACTGTTACGTAGCGTGCGGCTTGTGTTTGGATCTTGCGAGCTGACCATTTTTCGGCGGGCAGTTGCCCGTCGATAATGTAGTCTCGAATCGTCTGAAGCCATGGGGTATCACAACCGTAATCGGATTGCTCCGATGGTGGTGGTATCGTAATCTCTTCTTCCTCGTCGTCTTGACCTTCTATGAGATTGACAACGACTGGCGGTCCGATACTCGGATGTTCGATGAATTCGACCGGAATTACCCTTTTGAGTCCTGGATCGGAACTTGATGCTAAGGCCGCGAGGGCGTCCGCCTGGACATTCTCGGAACGGGGGATCCGGGTAAGGGCGAAACAGTCGAAGTCTTGAGCTAGACCTTGGACCAGCTTGAGGTACGCGTCCATCCGTTCGTCTCTGGCTTCATATTCTCCGCTGAATTGACTGGCCACTAACTGGGAGTCGCAGTAAGCATGGAGATTACGTATTTTTAAGCCGTGAGCCAAACGTAGACCTGCGATCAATGCTTCGTATTCGGCCTCGTTGTTTGAGGCATGGAATTCCAGTCTGAACGATTGTTCCAGGATCTCGCTCGTTGGAGATGTGAGACGGATCCCGATACCCGATCCTTGCTTGGATGAGGATCCGTCGACGTGGAGGAGCCAGGTGGAATTTGGTTCTTCGTTGGTTATTGCTCCTGCTGGAAGTTCGACCAAAAAGTCTGCGAGCACTTGTGACTTTGCGCTCGTCCTTGGTCGGTATTCGATATCATACTCGCTCAACTCGACCGCCCACTTGGCCAATCGGCCTGATTGACTTGGGCTATGCAAAATTGTCCGTAAGGGAAAAGTCGTTAGGATAACAATCGTGTGGGATTGGAAATATGGTCGTAGTTTTCGGGCCGATGTTACGACCGCGCATGCCAATTTTTCCATCAACGGATACCTAGATTCGGCATCGAGCAAGGTTTTGCTTATGTAAAAAATAGGTCTCTGTTCCCCGCGTTCTTCCCTGATCAGGACTCCGCTTACGGCTGTTGCCGATACCGCGATGTATAAGAATAAAGGCTCCCCTTCCACGGGTTTTGCGAGGACTGGAGGAGTAGCTAAATAACGCTTCAGCTGTTGGAAGGCGTTTTCGCACTCTTCCGTCCATTCGAACTTTTTATTCCCTCGCAGGACGTCGTAGAAGGGCAGGCACTTATCTGTTGATCGTGAAATAAATCGGTTAAGTGCTGCGATTCTGCCGGTCAGTCTTTGGACTTCCCGTTTATTCTTCGGCGAAGCCATCTCGATTAGAGCGTTGATCTGTTTTGGATTTGCTTCGATACCGCGGTTGGTCACCAAGTAGCCGAGGAATTCTCCTGATGCCACGGCGAATCTACATTTCGTCGGGTTGAGCTTCATGTTATGGGAGTTTAGTTGTGCAAAGCATTCTTCGAGATGTGACACGTGATCTCTTGCTTTGAGGGATTTGACAAGCATGTCGTCAATATAAACTTCCATCGTTTTTCCGAGTTGTTTGGAGAACATTCGGTTCACGAGTCGTTGGTAAGTTGCTCCAGCGTTTTTGAGGCCGAAGGGCATTACCTCATAACAATAGGTTCCGCGATCGGTAATGAACGCAGTCTTCTCACGATCGTCGGGATTCATCCTAATTTGATTATAGCCTGAGAAAGCATCCATGAAGGATAAGAGTTCGTTGCCCGCCGTTGCTTCTACCAATCGATCGATATGTGGTAGAGGGAAGCTATCCTTTGGACATGCCTTGTTTAGGTCGGTAAAATCTACGCAAACTCGCCATTTTCCGTTTTTCTTTTTGACTACTACGGGGTTGGCGAGCCAGTCCGGGTATCTTACCTCTGTTATCGACCCAACTTTAAGCAGTTTTTCGACCTCATCGTTTACCGCGGTAGCACGTTCGGGTCCCAGCTTCCGTCTTTTCTGTTTGACGGGTTTGAATGTTGGATCGATATTCAGCTCGTGACACGTTATGTTAATGTCAATCCCTGGCATGTCTTCCGCAGCCCATGCGAAAGTGTTAAGGTTCTTTTTAAGACAGGTTATGAGTTCTGTCTTTAGAGGCTCGTGGAGATTGGCTCCAATCTCGACGTAGCGTTCTGGGAAGGCTTCGTCGAGACAGATTGTTACCACGGGTTCACAAGTGGGCTCGCGTTTTTTGTCTAGAGCTGCGAAGATACGAGATTGCCAGAAGAATTCCGCTGAATCCTGACTTCGCGTATCTTTGCTGGAGGTCTTTTTCTCCGCTCTCTTAGGAGCAATTTCGTGGATCGGTCTCTTTCGTTTTAGTTCCGCGGCGAAACAGACCTGTGAAACTCTTGGATTTCCCCAGATTACCTCGACTCCGTTGGGGGTCGGGAACTTGAGGCAAAGATGGTAGGTTGATGGGATTGCGCGCATGGTGTTCAGCCATGGTGTTCCCATGATAACGTTGTAAGACGCGGGGCGGTCAACGACTAGAAACTCTGTGATGTTTGTCACGGTTCCGGCTTTGACAGCGAGTCTAATCGATCCATAGGCCATGGTCGTTTCCCCCGAAAGCCCTAGCAGTGGGCTTGGGCATTTTGCGATCTCGGATTGACTGATCCCCATCTTTTCAAGAGTGTCTTTGAAGATGATATCGGCCGAGCTTCCGGTATCGATTAGTACTCTAGCGACGTCGATATCTCGAATTGTCAACTCGATAACAAGGAGATCGTTCCGAGGTTTGGCTCGATCGACCGTTTCTCCCCCCTTGAACGAGATGACATTCGCGCACGTCGAATCCCGCATGTCGTTCCTGATCGTTGAGTGGTTTTTGCGGGTTAGATTGATCCGTAAGTCCCCCTCCTTCTAGCGCCAAACTGTGGGAACCGAAATTCACACTGTCGATTTCCGTTTAAATAAGGAAACTAGGAAAACCCTAATTTCCCAGAGGACCCGGATATCTGCTAATTACCACACGTCAAGCAATCAGAACACGAGAATAACAACGACAAAGTATAATGAATCGAAAAAGAGAGCAAAGAAGATCTTATTCCGAATTTGCGTATGAGCGTTTACAACAAGGTATAAGCCTGGGCTCGAGAGCTGTCGGCGAGATTCCTAGTTCTACAACCCTAAGACGGCTAAACCTAATTGAGTCGCAGCTCGAAATAACAAAAACGGAAAATTGCCTAAATTGCTCTAAGTGCTAAGTTTGCTCTGAAAAAGTTCTCTCCCTTGCTCCTCGCCTAGGACTCCTTATATACTAGCTCCAAGGTCGGTTTACGCTTTTACTTTTCTGCCCTTAAGCCGTCATAGCATAAAAATGGAGATATTCCATTTTTCCCGATCTTCACAATTATCTTCAAAACTTCCGTATTTATCCGCGGAAACTTGACATTTGATTAGGAAAAATCGTAGGATGGGCCTCGAGTCGTGTTTTAGGTCCCTTTGGGCCGTCTTCCGACTCGACACGTTTACTACGAGTTTTCCGCGGTTTCTAATCGAAGTTTTGATTGATGGATTAGAATAGCGGGAAACATGGACTGAGCTTGCCACGGTCTTCGGGAGATAGCATTCGAAGGTTTGACGAGAATGCAAGGACTGGTGTCGTATCGCTGTTCGGAAAGATTCAATCGCTACACCGCGACCGAACTTTGGCTCGAGCCCGGTCGCTACGTAGCGACCGAACGGGAGGAGCGCTCGATCGCTACGTAGCGACCGAGCTTTGGCTTGAGCTCGGTCGCTACGTAGCGACCGAGCGGGACGATCGCTCGGTCGCTACGTAGCGACCGAGCTTGGCTGAGCTCGGTCGCTACGTAGCGACCGAGCGGGACGATCGCTCGGTCGCTACGTAGCGACCGAGCTTTGGCTCGAGCTCGGTCGCTACGTAGCGACCTGAGCGGGACGATCGCTCGGTCGCTACGTAGCGACCGAGCTTTGGCTCGAGCTTGGTCGCTACGTAGCGACCGAGCGGGACGATCGCTCGGTCGCTACGTAGCGACCGAGCTTTGGCTCGAGCTCGGTCGCTACGTAGCGACCGAGGTTGGCTGAGCTCGGTCGCTACGTAGCGACCGAGCGGGACGATCACTCGGTCGCTACGTAGCGACCGAGCTTTGGCTCAAGCTCGGTCGCTACGTAGCGACCGAGCGGGACGATCGCTCGGTCGCTACGTAGCGACCGAGCGGGACGATCGCTCGGTCGCTACGTAGCGACCGAGCTTTGGCTCAAGCTCGGTCGCTACGTAGCGACCGAGCGGGACGATCGCTCGGTCGCTACGTAGCGACCGAGCGGGACGACGACGTAGCGACCGAGCGGGACGATCCCTCGGTCGCTACGTAGCGACCGAGCTTTGGCTCGAGCTCGGTCGCTACGTAGCGACCGAGCGGGACGATCGCTCGGTCGCTACGTAGCGACCGAGCTTTGGCTCGAGCTCGGTCGCTACGTAGCGACCGAGCGGGACGATCGCTCGGTCGCTACGTAGCGACCGAGCGGGACGGACGTTCGGTCGCTGCGTAACGACCTGTTTCGAGCTTTCGTCGGACATCTCGATTCTTTCTTTCGCCAAGCGTTTTCGTAAGGAAGAATCTATTTCGAAAATTACTCTTCGGAGAAACTCTTATTTTCTTCTTCGGACGTTTTAAATGCTAAATTTGTCGTAACCGTTTTTGACCCCAACAGATGGAATCTCTGGAATGATAATGTCCTAATCTGAAAGACATTTCCTTAACTGAGACACATGGAACACATTGTGAAATGCTTCCATTTCTGTTGGTAGGTTCAGCTTGTAAGCCACCGCTCCAACTCGTTCTATAATCCGGAAAGGACCCAAGTACCTCGGATCTAGCTTCCTTCGGCCAGACACCCTTTTCTGATCTCTGAAAGTGATCATTTTGAGATAAACCATGTCATTCACCTCAAACTCCACATGTTTCCTCCTTCTGTCTGCATAGGACTTGTGGCGATCTTGTGCTTCTTTCATCTTGTCCCTTATGAACTTAATCTTCTCTGTGGTCTCTTCCACTATCTCAGGTCCTATCATGCTGCGCTCCACCACTTGGGTCCAGCATAACGGTGTCCTGCAAGGTCGTCCATACAAGGCTTCATAAGGCGACATCCCAATGCTCGTGTGGAAGCTGTTGTTGTAAGAAAACTCCACCAACGGCAAATGTTTTTCCCAGGAGTTACCCCAGTCCAAAACACATGCTCCCAACATATCCTCCCACGTCTGGATGGTTCTTTCTGACTGACCATCTGTGACACCCCCGATCGTAGATAACCGGAAATGACACGGTCAATGTTCCCTGATGGTCGACCCGAGGTTCTCGAAATAAATCCGATCACCTTAGACCAACAACCAAAGAACAGAGACACTCCTATCGGATATTACTCTAGGCTTTTCAACCCGATAAAGCAATATTCAATAGTTAGTTCGTCCCGGACAAGGACTAATATCATATGAGAACTCGTGATTTATAAAAATCTCTTATACATTATTTATTTACTTTAAACATCTTACAAAGTGTTATAGTTTACCCTACGGCCTATCGCCCAACAACGTTTTAAGTAAATATACATCAAAAGGTACGTTGCAAGGACAACAAAATACTACCGCTGGTTGGCCGCTCCTTCCGTCCAAAAGAGTAAAGTGTCTCCCGCCTAAGGGTTACCTGCACACACGAATGAGTCATGAGCAACTAGTTTACTCAGTGAATCTAGAATCAAAACACAATCAATAATAAACCAAACAATTATCAAATGGATATACATGATCATGCAAGTACTAGTACTATACTTTAATATCGATCATCATTGTGAATTCTTATTTTAAACATCACTTCCACAACACCCGCCCATTACCATACTCATATAATACAATATATATACTAGACCCGAGAAACCACTAAGGCTAACCGAGACTAGTGAGTTAGCATCACCATCATTGTCGAATGTCTGGTATGAACAATCCGACACTGCATCGTCATGCAGTACACGGTCTCCAGAGAGCTACCCCGTCATCGTGTCGTCATGACCTTGTTCCGTTCGCAGGACCAAGTCACGGTAATGCGGGGGCTTTAGGGATAGTGAATATAACAGAATTTCACATGCTTTTACTTCCATAATTATTCCAAAATTAATCCATAATTAATCCTTAATTAATCATAATTAACTCTTAATTAATCCTAGATTAATCCTTAATTAATCTCATATTAATCTTTAATTAATCCAAGATTAGTACTTAATTAATCATGATTACTCTTTAATTAATTTCAGATTAATCCTTAATTAAACCAACATTAATCCTTAATTAAACCAAGATTAATCCTTAATTAAACCATGATTAATCCTTAATCAAAACCATGATTATTTCATAATTAAGATTAGTACTTGGGAACAAGTACTATGATTATGATTAACCTCACTTTAACCTTTTGATTAATCTTTAAGTGTAAGTGTTTACACTAAGTAAACCCATACACTTCTTAAAGGATTCAAAGACTTTACTATCTAATTGAGATACTACAATTTAAACTCAATCATGTACACATTCATGATCTATCTCATCTTCTCTCTAGACTCACCTAAAGATTAGTCTTGAAACTGGCTTGGACAAGACTTGAGTTCCACTTGAACAAGGCTGAATGGACAGGACTGGATACTTCAAGCTTTACTCTACCTCTGACCTGAAACAGAGTGGTATGATCACAAGATCAGTTCGGTTCATGCCTTAACACCTTAGATCAGATCAGTTCAAGCTTAGTTCTGCTCAGACTATACAAGTTCAGCTAGGTTCTAGTCAGTCTACCAAAGTTCAGGACAAGATCAGACTGAGCTCAAATCGGTTTACTCAAAGCCAGATCAAAATATCATAGCTGGTGGTTCTAAGAGGTTGATTCAAACCGAAATTAACAAGAACTGAACTGTATCAGAACTTATACAACTGATCCGACCAAGACCTAAACTAAACATCAACTGTTCTGATCAGATACTGACTGAGGCAAGGAGACCAAAGCTTACCAAGATGAACCAAAGGACTAGATGGCCTCAGCTGATCCTCTTCTCCAAGGTAAGCTTGTGGCTGGACTGATCAAAGAGAAAGATCAAGGTCTGATCATGATCTGAACTCAACTAGGTCTAGGGTTTTATTTAAAAATCTCACCTTCTGATCTTTCCCAAGGTAAGAAACTGAGCTAAGGTTGAAGATTAGGTCACCACCAACTTTTTCTTGATTTATTTTCTTGATTTTTCTCTCTGATTTTTCTGTTCTTCTTTCTCTCTTTCTCACTGAAATTCTCTAGGTTTTTCTGCAGGGTTCTGAACGTGGGAAGCAGCTGGAGAGGGGTTAGGTGAGGGTTTCACTCAGGACAAAGCTAAGCTGAGTGGGGACAGCTGGCCAGCTGCTTCAGCACTCTCAGCACAAGCTGCTGTCCTTTCCTTAACCTGAAGAAACTCCACCCCTTTCATGTGCTTCTCACAAGACAATCTAAGAAACAAGGCAAGCAGGCAGCTTGTGATTGTCATGTGACAGTTACTGAAGAAGCTAGGCAAGCAGGCAGGTGCAAGTCATGTGATTAAAGACTGAGCAAGCAGGCTGGTGGATGACATGAGTCTGGTCCAAAATTAATTGTAGCAGTTGGTTGATAATTTTCAATAATTTTTCAACCAAATATTCCTTGTCTTTGGCTCTCGTCTTGCTCTCGGAAAATCTCTTCCAGTTTAATAAAAATTCGACCAAAATATTTAAGACTCGACCAAACCATCAAGTGAAGGTCTTTCAACCACAAGACAGTCCCTTCGAGAAATTAATCTACCGGGTCGATCTTTATTTTTATTAATCCTTGTTGAACCAACTAAAAACTGGTCGAGCGGGATTTTTCTCGACCAAAAATTTATTGGCTCATGAGGGTTATTACACCATCTGTCTGCGGATGATAAGCTGTACTCATGTTCACCCTGGTTCCTAAGGCCTTTTGGAAAGCCTTCCAGAAGTAAGAACTGAAGCGTGGGTCTCTGTCGGAAACAATACTGGCCGGCACTCCATGCAGGCGTACTATTTCATCCATGTAGATCTGCACCAAAGGCTCCACACCATCAGTCTTCTTGATTGGTATGAAATGAGCTGATTTGGTCAAACGATCCACCACTACCCAAACTGAATCCTTCCTGTTCCTGGTCGTGGGAAATCCGGACACGAAGTCCATGGTTATGTGATCCCACTTCCATTATGGAATATGTAAGTTCTGAAGTATCCCACTAGGTACTTGATGCTCAGCCTTGACGAGTTGGCAAGTAGGACACTTAGCCACCCACTCGGCCACATCAGTCTTCATGCGAACCCAATGGTAATACCTCTTGATGTCTTTATACATCTTGTTCAGTCCGGGATGCACGGAGATCTTAGACTTATGAGACTGAATCATAATCTCTTCCTTAAGTCCCCGCACATTAGGGACGATAATCCTTCCATGGACCAAGATCGTTCCATCTTGAGCCGTCTGATACTCCGTCTTCTCGTTTCGAGCAACCCCTTAAAGGTCCTCGTCCAAGACCTGAGCTTGTCTAATCCGGGTCAGAAGATCGGCCTGGTTCACTGCTTCCAAACCCAAAGGTTCGTCCTCGCTGACCAAGGTATTTAGGTGCAACGATCTGACCATCCCTTCCAACATGTCCGCCTCTTTCTCAGCCGATACTTCAGCTCTTCTGCGGCTCAATGCATCGGCCACCAGGTTTGCTTTACCTGGATGGTATGCTATGTCAAGATCACAGTCGGCCACAAACTCCATCCATCTTCTTTGTCTCAAATTCAGCTCAGGTTGAGTGAATATATACTTGAGGCTTTTGTGGTCGGTTAAAATCTGAACCTTGGCACCATACAAGTATGACCGCCATATCTTGAGGGCAAAAACCACTGCGACCATCTCCAGGTCGTGGGTTGGGTAGTTACCCTCGTGCTTCCTCAATTGCCTAGAGGCATAGGCAATGACCTTTCTGTGTTGGGTCAATACACATCCTAATCCGGCGATGGATGCGTCTGTGTATACCACATAAGGTTGGTCAACCTCTGGTAGCACTAGAACAGGTGCATTCGACAACATATTTTTCAAGGCAGAGAAACACTTCTCACATCCTTCAGACCATACAAATCTCACATCTTTTCCAGTTAGTTGTGTCATCGGTTGGGCCAAGCTGGCAAACCCTTTGACATACTTCCTGTAGTAACCGGCCAGCCCTAGGAAACTCCTGACCTCCGTGACACTCTTAGGTCGTGGCCATTCCTGTATGGCCTTGATCTTCTCTTGTTCAACCGAGACTCCTTGATCGGACACGATGTGTCCAAGGAACCCAAAACTCCTTTGCCAAAAACTGCACTTGCTTAACTTGGCAAAGAGCTGTTGTTCCCTCAACCGTCCTAGCACAGCCCTTAAATGCCTTTCATGGTCTTCCTTGCTCTTGGAATTTACTAATATGTCATCTATGAAGATGATTGCAAATTCATCCAAGAAATCTCGAAAGATACCATTCATCATCTTCATAAAGGCTGCTGGTGAATTGGTTAGTCCAAATGGCATGACCACAAATTCGTAGTGACCGTACCTTGTTCGGAATGCTGTCTTTCTAACATCATTTGGTTCAATAGGGATCTGATGATACCCTGAAGCCAAATCGATCTTAGAGAACAACTTTGCACCCTTGAGCTGATCCAATAACTCATCTATCCGAGGCAATGGGTATTTGTTCTTCACGGTAACCCGGTTCAACCCTCGATAGTCAATGCACAACCTGAAGCTACCATCTTTCGTTTTGACAAAAAGAACCGGTGCTCCCCAAGGTGACACACTAGGTCTTATAAAACCCTTATACAGCAACTCCTCCAGTTGAGTCATAAGCTCGGCCATCTCGGCAGGAGTCATTCTGTAGGGACTTTTGGATAACGGGGCCGTCCCTGGTTCCAGTTCTATTATGAATGGGTCCGACCTATCAGGGGGAATGCCCTGTAGTGACCTAAACACATCGTGGAACTCTCGGACCAGCGGTATTCCCTCCGGGTCACCACCCACGACGACCTCCTTAGTGGCGATTGTGGTTAGATAAGCTTCACAACCCTTCCTCAGCATCTTTTCAACATGGATTGCTGACACCACCAAGCATCCAGAGATCGGACGTATACCTTGGAACCTGACCGGAGATCCACTCCCACCCTCAAACTGCACTCGCCCCCGGTGATAGTCATGAGTGGCCCGGTTCTTTCCAAGCCAGTTCATACCTAATATCACCACAAGATCCACAGGCATGACCCTGTCTGGGATCACCACTGGGATGTCCCGAATCACTCCTAGTGAACTCATAACTTGCCAACCGGCCGCGTTCACTACCCCAGGACAATCCCCCGTTCCCAACTGGAACAACCCCTTTCCGAGCATCCCTGGGCTCACAAAGCTATGTGTAGCACCAGTATCAAAAAGTACGTGTGTTTCCACACCACCAATACTTAGGGTCTCTACATATGACCCAATCTAAGTATCTAACCATTCTAAGTTCCGTACCATGCAATTCTATTGAATTGAAAAGATCAAGATCAGACAATTACCAGTGATCGCTTGGAATGGCCTGGTCCTGTCCTCATCCTTGGAAAACTCATAGACGCGCGGTGCTGAAGTCTTTCCGCGGTTCTGATCCGGCTGCTAACCTCTCCTTGGCTCTTGCTTGGCCCGGATGACAGCTTAGGACAATCCTTTCGGAGATGTCCCTTCTTTCCACAGTAATGGCATGTCCATGTATCACCACTAGCCCCTTGCTCCTATCTAGGACAGTCGCGAGCTGAGTGATCCATCTTGCCACATCGGAGACAGGCTCCCATTGCTCTCCAGCATTCACCACCATGATGTCTGCCGCACTTGGGACACTCAGGCCTACCACTTGAAGGTTTACCTTCGTCAGCCTGTTCCCTCTTCCTCTTGCGGTCATTGCTACCACCACTAGGAACCGTGTGACTCCGGGTTTTCAGCTTAGCCTCCTCGGCCAAGTTAGTCTCAAACATAGCCATCCTTTCAACCAGTTCAGACACAGTGTGAAAGGTGCGAACTGAGCAGTAGGTTTGGAGCTCAACCCTTACGCCTCTTATGAACCGACGAACCTGTACTGACTCGTCCTCTAACTCCTTACCCACATAACGCCAGAGACGGTTGAATTCTTCTTCATACTCCCTTACTGTCCTGCATCCCTGAACCAGGTCCAAGAACTTAGCCTCTAGACGATCCCATGCCTCAGCTAGGCAGTACTTGTGGTTGAACTCCACCTCAAAGTCGGAGAAGCGTTCAATGCTGCCACTGGTACACTTGTCTAGAGCCAACCACCAGTTGTGAGCATCACCTTCCAAGAAGTGAACTGCAATGTCCTTCTAGTAGTCATCTGGGCATCGAGTTAAGCTGAAATTACGGACTAGCCTGCTCCTCCACTCGTCAGCCTCTAATGGATCAACACTTCCAGCAAAGTGTTTAGTCCCCAGCTTGGATATGTGCTCAAGCAGCTTCAGATAATCCATCCTCTTAGCTGTCCTAGCTGGGGGATCAATTTCAATCACCTCAGCCACTTCCTCCAACTGCTGCTGAGCTCCTCGACCAGCTGCCTGAGCTGCCGCAATCGGACCCGTCCGGTCATTCCCCAAAGGAATGGCTGTCCTTACAGGCGTGAATGCCTGGGTCAAGGCCAAGATCTGAGTCCCCATAGCCTTCATGGCTTCTAGCACCTCCTTCATAGACGGTTCAGCAGTCTGATTCACTTGACCAGCTGTTCCACCTACCTTATCGTCCTGGCGACCAGTCTGCGAGGACTCTCCTTGCTCCTCAAACCCCCTTTCTTGTTGTCGTCCAGCTCCATCAACTGGTTCCAGCTCCGGTTCCAGCTGACGTCCTGATCCGTCCACACGAACCTCAGTCGGATTCACCTGAACAACATGCGGCCCGATCTCCACATTTGTCCCATCCGTTTGGATTGGCAACAACACGGTCGGGTTAACCCATCATCAACTCATATAAGGAAACACGCAATCCCTTAGGCTAACTACGCAATCAACCAGACCTTACCATGAGACCCAGCCGGATGTGTGGTGATTTCCCATAACCCCATAACAATCCTAGAACCAACTCTGCTCTGATTCAACTTGTAAGACCCGATCCTGGCTCCAAAGCCCAACTTGGACCCGCACACACACATGACGTCCATGGGTGTCCGTCAGCACACACAGGACATCCGTGTGTGCCCTCAGCACACACAAGACGTCCGTGGCTGTCTGTGTGTGTCCGTCAGCACACATAGGACGTCCGTGGCTGACCATCAGTACACATATCAGCACGTTGGTCCTTGGACTCCGCATGCTGACCCTTCCCGTGGACATTTCGGGTAATTTTGGCCCACGTGGGTTGTCTGTTCAATACACACAGGACGTTCGTGGATGTCCGCCAGAACACACAGGACGTCCGTGGCTGTCCGTGTGTGTCCGTCAGGACACACAGGACGTCCGTGGCTGTCCATCAGTTCACATATCAGCACGTTGGTCCTTGGACTCCGCACGCTGACCCTTCCCGTGGACATTTCGGGTGATTTGGGCCCACGTGGGCTGTCTGTTCAGTACACACAAGACGTCCGTGGGTGTCCCTCAGCACACACAGGATGTCCGTGGCTGTCCGTGTGTGTCCGTCAGCACACACAGGACGACCGTGGCTGTCCATCAGTACATATAAGCACGCTGGCCCTTCCCGTGGACTGTTCGGGTGATTTTGGCCCACGTGGCCTGTCTATTCAGTACACACAGAACGTCCATGGGTGTCCGTCAGCACACACAGGACGTCTGTGTGCGCCATTAGCACACACAGGACGTCCATGGCTGTTCGTGTGTGTCCGTCAGCACACACAGGACATCCGTGGCTGTCCATCAGTACACATATCAGCAAGTTGGTCCTTGGACTCCGCACGCTGACCCTTCCCGAGGACATTTCGGGTGATTTTGGCCCACGTGGGCTGTCTGTTCCGAACACACTTGACGTCTGTGGGTGTCCACCAGAACACAAAGGACGTCCGTGGCTGTCCGTGTGTGTCCGTCAGCACACACAGGACGTCCGTGGCTGTCCATCAGTACACATAGCAACATGGGTGTCCTTGGACTCCGCACGCTGATCCTTCCCGTTGACATTTCAGGTGATTTTGGCCCACGTGGCCTGTCTGTTCAGTACACACAGGACATCTGTGGGTGTCCGTCAGCACACACAGGACGTCCGTGTGTGCCCTCAGCACACACAGGACGTCCGTGGCTGTCCATGTGTGTCTGTCAGCACACACAGGACATCTGTGGTTGTCCATCAGTACACATATCAGCACGTTGGTCCTTGGACTCAGCACGCTGACCCTTCCCGTGGACTATTTGGGTGATTTTGGCCCATGTGAGCTGTCTGTTCAGTACTCACAGGACGTCCGTGGGTGTCCGCTATCACACACAGGATGTCCGTGGCTGTCTGTGAGTGTCCGTGTGTGTCCATCTGTGTCTGTCAGCACACAGAAGACGTCTGTGTCAGTCAGCACACACAGAACGTATGTGGCTGTCCATCAGTATACATATCAGCACGTTGGTCCTTGGACTTAGCACGCTGGCCCTTCCCATGGACTGTTTGGCTGATTTTGGCCCAAGTGGGCTGTTTGTTCAGTACAACCAGGACGTGCGTCGGTGTCCACCATCACACAAGACTTCCGTGGCTGTCCGTCAGCACACACAGGATGTCCCTGGCTGTCCGTGTGTGTCCGTGGGTGTCCGTCAACACACACAGGACGTTTGTGGCTGTCTGTGGCTTTCTGTCAGCACACACAGGACGTCCGTGTATGTCTGTCAGCACACACAGAACATTCGTGTGTGTCCGTGTATGTCCGTCAGCACACACAGGACGTCTGTGGCTGTTCATCAGTACACATATCAGCACGCTGGTCCTTGGACTCAGCACACTGGCCCTTGCTGTGGACTGTTCGGGTGATTTTGGCCCACGTGGGCTGTTTGTTCAGTACACACATGACGTATGTGGGTGTCCGTCAGCACACTCATGACATCCGTGTCTGTCCGTCAGCACACACGAGACGTCTGTGGGTGTCCGCTAGCACACACAGGACGTCTTTGGCTGTCAGTGAGTGTCCGTGTGTGTCCGTCAGTGTCTGTCAGCACACACAAGACGTCAGTGTCTGTCAGCACACAAAGGACGTCTGTGGCTGTCATTCAGTACACATATCAGCACGTTGGTCCTTGGACTTAGCACGTTGGCCCTTCCCGTGGACTGTTTGGGTGATTTTGGCCCATGTGGGCTGTCTGTGTGTGTCCGTCTATGTCTGTCAGCACACACAGGACATCTGTGGATGTCCATCAGTACACATATCAGCACGCTGGTCCTTGGACTCAGCACGCTGGCCCATCCCGTGGACTGTTTGGGTGATTTTGGCCCACGTGGGCTGTCTGTTCAGTACACACAGGACATCCGTGGGTGTCCGCCAGCACACACAGGACGTCTATGGCTGTATGTGGCTGTCTGTCAGCACACACAGGACGTCCGTGGCTGTCCATGTGTGTACGTGTGTGTCTGCGGGTGTCCGCCAGGACACACACAGGACTTCCGTGGCTGTCCGTCTGCACACACAGGACGTCCGTGTGTGTCCGTCAGCACACACAGGACGTCCATATGTGTCCATCAGCACACACAGGACGTCCATGTGTGTCTGTCAGCACACACAGGACGTATGTGGCTGTCCATCAGTACATATATCAGCATGTTGGTCCTTGGACTCCGCATGCTGACCCTTCCTGTGGACATTTCGGGTGATTTTGGCCCATGTGGGCTGTCTGTTCAGTACACACAGGACGTCCGTGGGTGTCAGCCAGCACACACAAGACGTCAGTGGCTGTCCGTGTGTGTCCGTCAGCACACACAGGATGTCCGTGTGTGTCCGTCAGCACACACAGGACATCCGTGGCTGTCCATCAGTACACATATCAGCACGTTGGTCCTTGGACTCAGCACACTGACCCTTCCCGTGGACTGTTTGGGGGATTTTGGCCCACGTGAGCTGTCTGTTCAGTACACAGAGGATGTTCGTGGGTGTCCGCTAGCACACACAGGACGTCCGTGGCTGTCCGTGGCTGTCCATGTGTGTCCGTCTGTGTCCGTCATCACACACAGTATGTCCGTGGCTGTCCATCAGTACACATATCAGCACGTTGGTCCTTGGAATCAGCACGCTGGCCCTTCCCGTGGACTATTTAAATGATTTTGGCTCACGTGGGCTGTCTGTTCAGTACACACAGGACGTCCGTGGGTGTCCGCCAGCACACAGGACGTCCGTGGCTGTCTGTGGCTGTCTGTCACCACACACAGGACATCCGTGGCTGTCCGTGTGGGTCCGTGGGTGTCCGCCAGCACACACACAGGACGTCTGTGGCTGTATGTGGCTGTCTGTGGCTGTCCGTCAGCACACACAGGGCGTCCGTGTGTGTCCGTCAGCACACACATGACGTCCGTGTGTGTCCGTCAGCATACACAGGACGTATGTGGCTGTCCATCAGTACACATATTAGCACGCTTGCCCTTCCTGTGGACTGTTTGGGTGATTTTGGCCCACGTGGGCTGTCTGTTCAGTACACACAAGACGTTCGTTGCTGTCAGTCAGCACGCACAGGATGTCCGTGGCAGTCCGTTGCTGTCCGTCAGCACACACAGGACGTCCGTGGCTGTCCGTCAGCAGACACAAGACGTTCGTGGCTGTCTGTGGGTGTCCGTCAGCACACACAGGACGTCCGTGGCTGTCCATCAGTACACATATAAGCAGGCTGGTCCTTGGACTCAGCACGCTGGCCCTTGCTGTGGACTGTTAGGGTGATTTTGGCCCACGTGGGCTGTCTGTTTAGTACACACAGGACGTCCATGGGTGTCCGTCAGCACACAAAGGACCTCCTTGTGTGTCCGTCAGCACACACAGGACGTCCGTGGCTGTCCGTGTGTGTCTGTCCGCACACACAGGACGTCTGTGGCTGTCCATCAGGACATATCAGCACACTGGTCCTTGGACTCAGCACGCTGGCCCTTCCCGTGGACTGTTCGGGTTATTTTGGCCCATGTAGGCTGTCTGTTCAGTACACACAGGAAATCTGTGGGTGTCCGTCAGCAAACACAGGATGTCCGTGTGTGCCCTCAGCACCAACAGGACGTCCGTGGCTGTCCGTGTGTGTCCGTCAGCACACACAGGACGTCTGTGGCTGTCCATCAGTACACATATCAGCACGGTGGTCTTTGGACTCCGCACGCTGACCCTTCACGTGGACATTTCGGGTGATTTTGGCCCATGTGGGCTGTCTGTTCAGTACACACAGGACGTCTGTGGGTGTCCGCCAGCACACACAGGACGTCAGTGGCTGTCCGTGTGTGTCCATCAGCACACACAGGACGTTCGTGGCTGTCTTTTTGTGTCCGTGTGTGTCCATGTGTGTCCGTCAGCACACACAAGATGTCCGTGGCTGTCCATCAATACACATAACAGCACGCTTGTCTTTGGACTCAGCACGCTGGCCCTTCCCGTGGACTGTTTAAGTGATTTTGGCCCACGTGGGCCGTCAGCACACACAGGACGTCCGTGTCTTTCCGTGTGTGTCCATCAGCACACACAGGAAGTCCGTGGCTGTCCATCAGTACACATATCAGCACGCTGGCCCTTCCCGTGGACTGGTTGGGTGATTTTGGCACACGTGGGCTGTCTGTTCAGTACACACAGGCCGTCCGTGGGTGTCCACCAGCATACACAGGACGTCCATGGCTGTCCGTGTGTGTCCGTCAGCACACACAGGACGTCTGTGGCTGTCCATCAGTACACATTTCAGCACGTTGGTCCTTGGACTCCGCACGCTGACCCTTCCCATGGACATTTCGGGTGATTTTGGCCCACGTGGGCCGTCTGTTCAGTACACACAGGACGTCTGTGGGTGTCCGCCAGAACACACAGGACGTTCGTGGCTGTCCGTGTGTGTCCGTCAGCACACACAGGACATCTGTGGCTGTCCATGTGTGTCCATGTGTGTCCGTGTGTGTCCGTCAGCACACACAAGGCGTACGTGGCTGTCCATCAGTGCACATATCTGCACGCTGGTCCTTGGACTCAGCACGCTGGCCCTTCCTGTGGATTGTTCGGGTGATTTTGGCCTACGTGGCCTGTCTGTTCAGTACACACAGGACGTCCGTGTGTGTCCGTCAGCACACACATGACGTCCGTGTGTGTCCATCAGCACACACAGGACGTCCGTGGTTGTCCGTGTGTGTCCGTCTGTGTCTGTCAGCACACACAGGACGTCCGTGGCTGTCCATCAGTACACATATGAGCATGTTGGTCCTTGGAATCAGCACGCTGGCCCTTCCCGTGGACATTTGGGGTGATTTTGGCCCACATGGGTTGTCTATTCATACACACAGGACGTCCGTGGGTGTCCGCCAACACACACAGGACGTGGATGGCTGTCTGTGGCTGTCTATCAGCACACTGAGGACGTCTGTGGCAGTCTGTGGCTGTCCATCAGCACACATAGAATGTCTGTGGCTGTCTGTGGCTGTTCGTCAGCACACACAGGACGTCTGTGGCTGTCTGTGTGTGTCTGTGTGTGTCCGTCAGCACACACAGGACGTCTGTGGCTGTCCATCAGTACATATATCAGCACGCTGGTCCTTGGACTCAGCACGCTGGTCCTTGGACTCAGCACGCTGGCCCTTGCCGTTGACTGTTTGGGTGATTTTGGCCCACGTGGGCTGTCTGTTCAGTACACACAGGACGTCCGTGGGTGTCCGTAAAGCACCCAAAGGACCTCCTTGTGTGTCCGTCAGCACACACAGGACGTCCGTGGCTGTTCGTGTGTATCCGTGTGTGTCTGTCTGCACACACTGGACGTCCGTGGCTGTCCATCAGTACATATCAGAACGCTGGCCCTTCAGGTGGACTGTTCGGGTTATTTTGGCCCACGTAAGCTGTCTGTTCAGTACACACAGGACGTCCGTGGGTGTCCGTCAGCAAACACAGGATGTCCATGTGTGCCCTCAGCACCAACAGGACGTCCGTGGATGTCCGTGTGTGTCCGTCATCACACACATGACGTCTGTGGCTGTCCATCAGTACACATATCAGCACGGTTGTCCTTGGACTCCGCACGCTGACCCTTCCCGTGGACATTTCAGGTGATTTTGGCCCATGTTGGCTGTCTGTTCAGTACACACAGGACGTTCGTGGGTGTCCGCCAGCACACACAGGACGTCAGTGGCTGTCCGTGTGTGTCCATCAGCACACACAGGACTTTCGTGGCTGTCTGTTTTTGTCCGTGTGTGTCCGTCAGCACACACAAGATGTCCATTGCTGTCCATCAGTACACATATCAGCACGCTGGTCTTTGGACTCAGCACGCTGGCCCTTCCCGTGGACTGTTTGGGTGATTTTGGCCCACGAGGGCTGTATGTTCAGTACACAGAGGACGTACGTGGGTGTCCACCACATGATGTTCATGGCTGTCTTTGTGTGTCCGTCAGCACACACAGGATGTCCGTGGCTGTCCGCGTGTGTCCGTGTGTGTCTGTGTTTGTCCGTCAGCACACACAAGACGTCCGTGGCTGTCCATCAGTACACATGTCAGCACGCTTGTCCGTGGACTCAGCACGCTGGCCCTTCCCGTGGACTGTTCGGGTGATTTTGGCCCACGTGGGCTGTCTGTTCAGTACACACAGGCATCCATGGCTGTTCGTGTGTGTCCGTCAGCACACACAGGACGTCCGTGGCTGTCCATCAGTACACATATCAGCAAGTTGGTACTTGGACTCAGCACGCTGACCTTTCCCGTGGACATTTCGGGTGATTTTGTCCCACGTGGGTTGTCTGTTCAGTACACACAGGACGTCCATGGGTGTCCGCCAACACACACAGGATGTCTGTGGCTGTCCGTCAGCACACAGAGGACGTCCCTGGCAGTCCGTGGCTCCCCGTCAGCACCCACAGGACGTCCGTAGCTGTCTGTGGCTGTCCGTCTGCACACACAGGACGTCCGTGGCTGTCCGTGTGTGTCCGTGTGTGTCCATCAGCACACACAGGACGTGCGTGGCTGTCCATCAGTACACATATCAGCACGCTGGCCCTAGGACTCAGCATGCTGGCCCTTCCCGTGGACTGTTCGGGTGCTTTTGGCCCACGTGGGCTGTCTGTTCAGTACACACAGGACGTCCGTGGGTGTCCGTCAGCACACATATGACGTCCGTGGCTCTCCGTGTGTGTCCGTCAGCACACACAGGACGTCCGTGGCTGTCCGTGTGTATCTGTGTGTGTCCATCAGCACACACAGGACGTCCGTGGCTGTCCGTGTGTGTCCATGTGTGTCCATCAGCACATACAGGATGTTCGTGGCTGTCTGTGGCTGTTCGTCAGCACACACAGGACGTCTGTGGCTGTCTGTGTGTGTTCGTGTGTGTCCGTCAGCACACACAGGACGTCCGTGGCTGTCCATCAGTACATATATCAGCACGCTGGTCCTTGGACTCAGCACGCTGGCTCTTGCCGTGGACTGTTCGGGTGATTTTGGCCCACGTGGGCTGTCTGTTCAGTACACACAGGACGTCCGTGGGTGTCCGTCAGCACACAAAGGACCTCCTTGTGTGTCAGTCAGCACACACAGGACGTCTGTGGCTGTCCGTGTGTGTCTGTCCGCACACACAGGACGTCCGTGGCTGTCCATCAGTACATATCAGCACGCTGGTCCTTGGACTCAGCACGCTGGCCTTCCCGTGGACTGTTCAGGTTATTTTGGCCCATGTAGGCTGTCCGTCAGCACACACACAACGTCCGTGGCTGTCCATATGTGTCCGTCAGCACACACAGGAAGTCTGTGGCTGTCCATCAGTACACATATCAGCACGTTGGTCCTTGGACTCAGCACGCTGACTGTAAGACGCGAACCCTGGCCTCTCGACCTGATGGAGTCCGCAGGCTTACTTATTAATTTATTTGCTTGTTTGATCCATTTTAAGTCTTTTAGTTACTAAGTCATATTCGAATATGAGGTTCATAAACAAAGGAACAGATTGCACAGCGGAATAACAATGTATAAACTTTGTATTACTTGGAAACATGAGATTCAATACACAACTTCTTAACAGTCTTATAGACAATCACTAGTTCATCCCTAGCATCATCTAACCACACGTTACATAGCCTCTCTCACTGACCGAGCCATCACGGCTCCTTGGCTTGACAAGAACCATCCTTAGTTCCTGAAACCACAACCAGATAAGCATTAATCATAACCGAGAATAGAACGGATTGATTCTACAATGCTTGGCTTGGTTCCTAGAACTTAGATAAACCTCAGTCAACATAATCATAAAACGTATGGACCTACCTACCGTATCCTAAGTCATTCAACCAACCACCCCTTGACTTAGAATCAGATAGATAGTCCAGAATAGATAAACAGAACACACTAACAGATACGGATCGTCCCCAAAGACCAATCCGTCTAACCGGATAGAATCTAGGTGCGAGCGGCCAATGAAGTCCGGCTCAATGGCCCAACGGACTCCCTTACCTGATCCGGCCTTAGGCCTGGATCCAAACGGCCGAGTAAGCCTCAAGCCTAATCCGGAAGGCTTAGCAACCGGTCAGACCTTGCGACTCTACCTTGGCTTAGACAAACCGTGACCTTGTCCTAACTAGACAAGCCATAGGCTGATCCATAAGGATCGGTCCTAGCCTGTCCCGAAAGACACCGTTTGGAACCTGCACCCTTTGGCCAATCATGCCTCTTGGTCCTCATACCTTTTGATGTTCGTAACCTTTGGTATCTCAAACCTTTTTGTCACTGACACCCTTTGGCAACTCACAACCTTTGGACACTCATGACTCTTGACAACTCGTGCCCTTTGGGTCATTCCCAACCGTTCGTCCTAACCGCCCAGTCTTGGTGCGATCGGATCATCCGACTAACCGACCCGTGTCTAGGCTAGCGGTTTGATTATGTTCGGCCAAAACCTAGGGACGTGTCCCTTGTACTCAACCAACACAACCTTTCGTGTTTAACCAGAGAGAAGAGAAGAGAAACGTATTGAAACAGATAAGGAGAGCCGGATGGGACTTAGGAACCGAGCAGAGCCGCGGTGCGGTCGCATGGACCGTCCGTTCGGTCTGATGGAGCCACGGCCCATCACATACCTTGTGAACGATGTATGGGTTCTCCATGCTCTTCTCCTTGTCTTGATCTCCCATTCTTGACCGGGGTTAGTTCTCAAACGATCAGAGTCGCCGGAACACAAGACCACCACAATCGGCCTTTCTCTTGGCCAGAACTCTCTCTTTCTCTCTTTCTTTCTCTCTACGTTTTTCTCTGAGTATTTTACTCTGGAATTGGATAATGTAATCGACCAGAGAGCCCCATATTTATAGAAAACGAGGGGGTAAGTCTTGCCCCACGAACAAGCACGACTTGCTAGCGAATGGGCACCATCGGCCAAGGGTTGTCCCCTTTCGGCCACTTGCATCCCTTCGCCCTTTCTGATTGGGTTTGGGGTCGGTCACAAGCCCAACCCAGGCCCCAGGCCTCCTGGACTTAGCCCACGGCCTTGTCCAAAGACCCAACAGCCCATGGCCTCATGGCTGGACCTCACAGTCCGCCACTGACCCAGACCCGGACCATCGGCCTAAAGCCCGGACAGTCCGTCTAGCTGAGATGAGCTGACTCTCAGCTGCCTCAGCTGAGTGAGCTTGTAGTCCAGCTAGTGGAGATGACTTAGTAGGGACTGAGCTGGAGTGAACTGAACCTAGCTTCATTGAGCTGGCCGAGCTACTCGTCCACTTCATCCAACTACCGTCTTACTCGTCCTAGCTGTCTCTTAGCTTGTATAAGGTTAAGTCTAAGTTTCCTTAT